>NC_050572.1:34277533-34577533 GCF_013265735.2 Oncorhynchus mykiss | reverse complement strand
CAGAGAGTGTGAAAGAGGAAGAACACGGGAGCAGAGAGAGAGAGACACACACACAGGGGAACGAGAGAGAAGAGAGGAAACGAGAGCGGGAGAGCGGTCGATGGATGGCGCTTGGACAGAGGGGACTCTGAAGGCGCACTCTTCACTGACGAGGAACAGCAAGCTGCAGACATGGAGGCAAAAGGCAGAGGCATGCCCCAAGGTAACACACATTTCGCTAGAAACACACGCACAAACACACACTTAAGAAAATACACACTTAACAGATGCCTGGATTCAAAAGACAACAATATGATTTACCCAAGTCATTATTCTGTAACTAGACTAGACTAAGTCTTTTTGGCCTTTTTCGAAATGTGCTTTTGTATTAAAACAATTAAAAGTCATCAGAAAGACAAAGCACTGACAATGCCTTTTTGTAATTGGCCCTCTGGGATTAATAAAGTCCTATTGAATTGAAATGAAAGCGAGACACACGGTTTTTGACATACAGCTCAATATTGGGTACATTTTGTTTTATCGGTTGTTACCTTGGAAACAACCAACAAATCCACACCATTCAAGACAATGCTCTTGATTTCTAGCTTTCAGGCGTCCTTACTATTTCACCAACTCTCCTTCTCTTTCTCCATCCCGCTCTCTCCTCCTTCCCTCTCCTCCCTCTCTCTCTCTCCGGCCCAGTCATGGTGTGGTGGGAGAAGGGGATCCAGGTTGTCCTCACCACTTTGGGGGCGTTTGCAGCCTTTTCCCTGATGGCGGTGGCCATTGGGACGGACTACTGGCTGTACGCACGGGCCTTCATCTGCAACAGCACGGCCAACTCCTCCCAGGACGACCCCAACAACAAGGACAAGAAAGACCCTGGAGCCCTCACACACTCTGGCCTCTGGAGGATCTGCTGTCTGGAGGGTAAGGGGAGGACTAGACATGTGTGGGGAGGTGTGTGGAGGGGGAGGGGTGATGGGGGTCCAGTGTATTTCCAGAGTTTTGGTGGGGTCAGATGAATGGCTCAGTGTGTGTGTGTGTGTGTGTGTGTGTGTGTGGATCTGACGTCTCTGAAGCCACTCTAAAATGTGCAGTTTTGTCACACGGCACAATGCCACATATGCCTCAAGTTTTGATGGAGAGTGCAATTAGCATGCTGACTGCAGGAATGTCCACTAGAATGTAATGTTAATTTGTCCTCCATATGACGCCTCCAACGTCATTTTAGAGAATTTGGCAGTACGTCCAACCGGCTTCACAACCGCAGACCAGGTGTATGGCGTAGTGCCATTCATCTGCCACCATCACTTCATGTTTCAGCATGATAATGCACGGCCCCATGTCACAAGGATCTGTACACAAGTTGAAAATGTCCCAGTTCTTCCATGGCCTGCATACTCACCAGACGTGTCACCCATTGAGAATGTTTGGGATGCTCTGGATGGACGACAGCGTGTTCCAGTTCCCACCAATATCCAGCAACTTCGCACAGCCATTGAAGCAGAGTGGGACAACATTCCACAGGCCACAATCAACAGCCTGATCGACTCAATGCAAAGGAGATGTGTCGCGCTGCATGAGGCAAATGGTCACATACTGACTGGTTTTCTGATCCACGGTGCTTTTTTTTAAGGTATCTGTGAACAACATTCCCAATAATGTGAATTCCATTGATTAGGGCCTAATGAATTCATTTCAATTGACTGATTTCCTTATATGAACTGTAATTCAGTAAAGTCTTTTAAATTGTTGCCTGTTGCATTTATATTTTTGTTCAGTATATTGTTAACATTCGCCTTCTACATCTAGTTACATATTGAACTTCCATCCTCTCAGGCCAGGGGAACAATGTATTAATTGATTTCGCTCGCTATGATGCTTTCTTCAGTGAGATACACTATATATACAAAAATATGTGGACACCCCTTGAAATGAGTGGATTTGTCTATTTCAGCCACAGCCGTTACTGACAGGTGTATAAAATCATGCACACAGCCGTGAAATCTCCATAGACGAACATTGTCAGTAGAATGACTTTACTGAAGAGCTCAGTGACTTTCAAAGTGGCACCGTCATAGGATGCCACCTTTCCAACAAGTCATTTCATCAGATTTTTGCCCTGCTAGAGCTGCTCAACTGTGCTGTTGTTGTGAAGTGGAAATGTCTAGGAGCAACAACGGCTCAGCCGCGAATTGGTAGGCCACATAAGCTCACAGAACAGAACCGCCAAGTGCTGCAGCGCGTATTGTATAAAAATTGTCTGTCCTCTGTTGCAACACTCACCACTGAGTTCCAAACTGCCTCTGGAAGAAACGTCAGCACAAGAACTGTTCGTCAGTAGTTTCATGAAATGGCTTTCCATGGCCGAGCAGCCGCAAAAAATAGCCTAAGATCACCATGCGCAATGCCAAGCGTAGGCTGGAGTGGTGTAAAGCTTGCCACCATTGGACTCTTGAGCAGTGGAAACTTGTTTTCTGGAGTGATGAATCACTGGCAGTTCGATGGATGAATCTGGGTTTGGAGGATGCCAGGAGAACGCTACCTGCCCCAATGCGTAGTGCCAACTGTAAAGTTTGGTGGAGGAGGAATAATGGTCCGGGGCTGTTTTTCATGTTTCGGGCTAGGCCCCTTAGTTCCAGTGAAGTGAAATCTTAACGGTACAGCATACAGTGATATTCTAGACGATTCGGTGCTTCCTACTTTGTGGCAACAGGGAAGGCCCTTTCCTGTTTCAGTATGACAATGCCCTCATGCACAAAGCGAGGTCCATACAGAAATGGTTTGTTGAGATCGGTGTGGAAGAACTTGACTGGCCTCCACAGAGCCCTGACCTCAACCACATCTAACACCTTTTGGATGAATTGGAACGCCGACTGTGAGCCAGGCCTAATCACCCAACATCAGTGCCCGACATAACTAATGCTCGTGGCTGAATGGAAGCAAGTCCCCTAGCAATGTTCCAACATCTAGTGGAAAGCCTTCGCAGAAGAGTAGAGGCTGTTATAACAGCAAAGGGGGGGACCAACTCCATATTAATATCTATGATTTTGGAATGAGATGTTCAACGAGCAGGAGTCTGACACAGTGAGACCTAGATGAGTGCATTCAGAGCAGTGGAAGCTGCTGATGGGAGGATGACTCATAATAAATGGACGGAATGGGGTGAATGGAATGGTATCAAAGACATAGTTTTCATGTGTTTGAGAGCACGCCATTACTATGAGCCTCCACTGATTCAGAGGACATCCAGTGGGCAGTGGCAGACAGTCAGTAGGAGAAGGCTCATTTCAAGAGCTGCTTATCTAACCTATTGCAGTCTGCGAGAAACTAGCCTCATCGAGAACCGGGCTTGACAATGACGTGATTGTGGAGGTATGGCTATGCGAGACTAGCGAATGTCAAAAAGGGCAATTATGAGCAATGAGTCAGTGGTGATAGTCTGATGGAGTGGTTCTCCATTTGCGGTAGACAGCTTCAACAAAAGAGGACAACAACACAGCCATTTTATATCATATTTGTGGTGTCTGCTCAACATACTGAAACCACTGATTATGGCTCCTTGATTATTATAGAACGTTTTTGTTGATTTAGTCTGTTGTTTTCTTCTGAGTACAGGGGGGGGGGGGGGGGGGGTGGTTCATATGACTGTCATGAAAAATACATTGTGTTTGAGCTATTTTAACCCGACTTGGAAAGGGATTCAAATGAATACTTAATATGTCCAAACACCAAGCCCCAGATATCTGATTCTCTCTCTAATACTCCCTATTCTCTCTCCAATCTTTCTGTATCTCTCTCTCTCCCTGTCCATCTTTCTGTCCGTCTCTCTGTCCCTCTGTCTCACTGTCTCGCTGTCTATCTATCTATCTATCTATCTATCTATCTATCTATCTATCTATCTATCTATCTATCTATCTATCTATCTATCTATCTATCTATCTATCTATCTATCTATCTATCGATCTATCTATCTATCTGTCTGTCTGTCTGTCTGTCTGTCTGTCTGTCTGTCTGTCTGTCTGTCTCTGTCTGTCTCTCTCTCTCAGGGCTGAAGAGAGGAGTGTGTTCTCAGATCAATCATTTCCCGGACGATGCAGACTATGATCAGGATGCAGCAGAGTATCTCCTGCGTGAGTAAGGGGACGTGGGCAGTGGGAGGATGTCACTAGAGAGATGTGATGTCGAATTGAAAAGAAAAACCTGGGAAACAGCAGCAGTGAATGCCCAGGTGCAGGGTTATGAGTAAGCTAACTCAATGAGTATCTATCATTTAACAGAGGGAATTATGACAAAGCAATAGGATATTCCAATCAAACCAGAACATTGGTTGGAATTAGAATGTAGGATAGATTTATTCATTTATGTAAGGTGTTACAGAATACTGTAAATGCTTATTGTAGCACATTACTTTACTCCAGATGGTGACAAAGTCACATATGCAGTTTGAAATGTCACCTTCACAACTTCAGCTTTAATCATTCATCTTTAATATACGCTCAGCAGGTTATGACACCAAAGGTTGCAGTCGCTTCCAATATTATCAGAGGATAGGAAGTAATATCTAAGCAGAGCTCCAGGTAGAAGATACCCATAGGCACATATCTAGGATCAGCTAGAATCTAGGATCCCCAAATGATAACTATAACCACCAACCACTGTCAACATAAAACTGACCTTAGATCAGCAAGTAAGGACAATTTCACCCCCATCCGTCTGCAGGTGTGGTCCGAGCCTCCAGTATCTTCCCCATCCTGAGTGCTATACTCCTCCTGATGGGAGCGATGTGTGTTGCATCCAGCAGCTTCTACAAGAGCAAGAGGAACATCATCCTAGGAGGAGGCATCCTGTTTGTGGCTGCTGGTAAGGCGCTGGTGTCTTGGTCTTGACTGTTTCTCTATTACTCAGTACACATGGGGAGGGTTTCCTGGACACAGTTGAAGCCTAGTCCTGGAGTTAAAATCATGCTCAATGGTGTCCCATATTTATTTTCCTCTTGTTCAGATGGAATGCGATAGCCCTACTCGGCCTTAAATGTTCTCAATGGTCTCTGAACTAATTCTCCTTTTTAACTTGTAAATAGTGTTTTTATCAAGGAAGTTCCTCATCCTTTCATCCATCCATGATATTCACCTTTGTGTTGTTTTCCCCTCCTCATAACTCATTTCATGTTAATGATATTGGTTGCGGCTTAGATTTCCCAAATACATCATCCGTTGAGTGGAGACTCAGGTCAACGAGGCACAACACAGCAGTAGGGATAAAGATAGTTTATTTGGTATTATGGGATAAATTACCTCCTGAGTGGAGATATGGGTCAATGAGACATTACACAAGAGAAGTAATCAAGTTGAGATGGCTCCCCCACCCCCCAATGGAAAATCTCAGAGAAAATTAATGGCATATTATATTATATTATAATATTATTATTATTATTATTATTATGTTATAACCTTTCACTTCCTCTCTTTCCCCCAGGCCTGAGCAACATCATCGGCGTGATCGTGTACATCTCTGCGGCACTGAGCGACATCTCGCCCAAGAAGGATGAGGACAAGAAGTGGCATTACTCATACGGCTGGTCCTTCTACTTCGGAGGCCTCTCCTTCATCCTGGCTGAGATGGTGGGTGTCCTGGCCGTCAACATCTACATCGAGAAGAACAAGGAGCTGCGCTGCCGCTCTCGCACCGAACTCTTGAAGAGCACCACGCACGCCATGCTCCGCCTGCCCAGCTACCGCTTCCGCCGGCGCTCCCACTCCAGCTCGCACTCTTCCGACCCGCCACGCTCCCCCTGCGACACCTCACCTACAGGCGCCAAGAGTTTTGCATTACCGCCGTCTGCCCCGCCTTTCTCCGTTGCCACCCTGCCAAACCCGCACCATGCTGCTGGAGGAGTAGGGGGCGATATCTCCATGTATACCCTGACCCGAGACTCCAAGATGGGGAGTCTTGGTGGCGGGGGACCCCCCCTCTACGGCACCGTGGACCGGGCCTCCCTCTACCAACTGCACAACTACTTCCCTAAAGAGGAAGTGGGGGTGATGATGAGCGGCACGCTGCCTTCTCTCTCCAAGTCCAACCTCTCTGCGGCGGGCCAGAATTCCGCCGTCGGAGCCACTGCCATTGCGCCCCTGAATACCTTGTCGTCCTCCGGTCCTACCCCCCAGCAGCCACCTCTGCCCACTGGTACCATGGAGAGAGAGAGGGGCATGGGCACCCTGGACCGCCTGGGGGGCAAACGGAACAGGGACACCGACTCGGACACGCTGAACAGGAGAACCACGCCAGTGTGAGCCTCGGAGATAGGAGCAAGAGCCATGGAGGTGGAGGGCAAAATGGCGGGTAACGCTTTACAGTAAATCCCTGTCGCACAACCTACTTTTCGCTGCCATAACAATGACTTAACAAGTGACGCTTTCCAGTTCACTACTGGTAAAGCCTACTGTTCGCTGCCATACATAACAATGACTTTGCGTATTTTATAAGCAGTCACGACAACTAGTGTAAATTCATGACAACTGCCTTAACACGGTCATGACGGCTCATACGGTGGCCTAAGTTCTGTAGTTAGCTTGCATAGGTAGCTTGCACATGCTTGCTGTATGCGACATACTAGTATTTGACTACCTAATGTATTCGTGTTTATGACTGCTTATGACACTGATATTTCGAGGACTGTATGACAGGGCTTCTGTAAAGGGTTACCAAATAGGGCTGTAGAAATATGTAAGATAACTGAAAGAGAATAGTTGGCCATTCCCTGCCCTATCACTCCATCTCAGTCTGTTTTTGACTACTATGAATACATCTATTCCACTGACTAGAATATCAAATGTATTATTAACAATATTATTGAGTATATATTCATTTTGAAATGCACAATATGTCTATAGTGGTAAACTTTGGGTTGTCTTATCATTCCGAGTGCTTGATTATCATAGCCAGGTTACAAGAGTGTAAAGATTGTAACTTCTTGAATATTATCACATTGCTGTTGTTTTTATTCACGTAATCGTAAATGCAGGGTAAATTTGTACATTTTGAACTATGATTTTTGTATTTTTGTATTTCTTTAAAGTTGAAAATGTTCCTTGATATCTAGCTCCATCACACTTAATCTGATGGTGTCAGGCGAGAAGCATGTGCGCAAATATGAGTGTAATATTGTATTTATATTTCATTTTAAATCATCAAAATATATTTATTTTATTATTATTATTTATAATAATAGTCACTATTATTATTATTGTTATACTTATTGTTATTATTTTTAAGGCAATTTTTTGGTTTGTTAATACAGATATAACCAACATAGTCTAATCTGTGTTTTTTATTGTTTATGACAAGTGTATTAGATTCTAGACTTTATATGAACCTATTTATTTTAGCGATGGTATATATTCTTAATGTTATTCTTTAAAGCAGCGATTCTCAACTGATGGGTCGCGACCCAAATTTGGGGTCGAATGGGTCACAGTCTGAACTTAAACGACTAAAACCAGGTAGTAAGTGATTAAACAATTGAATTTCTGAAATATTTTTCTTCAAACATAGTATTTTCAAAATAGAGCTAGCAGGGCTATTTAGCGGATTTAGTTGATTTTGTGGTGTCAAACCAGTGAGCTTATCCACATTCTTCATCAAGAATATGGGCAAATTTGACTTATTTCCTTAGCATCAAAAATACATTCCAGATGACATTTTATATACACTATGCGAATATTGGGTTGCGACTGGGACAACCTGGTTTAATCTGGGTCCCGAGGCAAAACCAGTTAAGAACCGCTGCTTTAAGGAGCCTACTTTGGGGTTAGCGGGCTGTGATCCTGTGATCCTGTAAGTGAAGAAGACAACAATCTCTTCATGGTACATGATATTTCTACTCTACTGCACATGAGTCAAACTAAGGACATTTGTGATGTTTAAGCAATACAAAATTCTGAGCCTCAAAAACAACTACAAAAAAATACATTCAATAAACTTATATATGAAAACGGGTTGTGTGGAGTGTGTTATTTAACATATAACCAAGATGGTAATATAACAAATGAATGTCAAAATGTTTGCCACCGCATATCTGGTAATTACATGGTGCTCATCTTTTCCATTCATATACTGTAGCTGGAGATACAAAACATATAGCCTGGGACATGGACTCATCTGAACAGAAGACCACTTTTGAGGTAACAGAAAACATCTGAAAAACATGATTTTAGAGTGTAATGTCTCGTCAATACCTCAACAGGGGACCTTGATTGTCCAGTTGGTATTGGATCAGAGGTCAGAGGTCACAGAGATGCTGTGGCTAAGAGAGATCCAGGCCCAGAAAAGCAGCAGAATTCCTTAACACATGACTACAAAGGCAGTTAATTAATAATAATTGAATAACGCTGAATCTCTTCACTCTTGGGATGGAAATGATGAAGACGATCTGCCCAGGGGGAAAGTGACTGTTTTAATCTCATTAAAGTAATGACTTTGGAGGAGGAAGGAAGCTAGGGAGGGAGAGGGATGCTCTATTTGTTCAAGAGCATGGAGTGCACAGTTAATGTGTGATTTAGTTGGGGAGTTTAATTAGTCCTTCCTCTCTGGGGAGCCCTGGGTTGTGTTCAGTAGGGTACACTTTAGAAAAACGTTATAAAACATTCAATTTTGGGGGGGGGGACAAGGTCAGGTAATATCTCCCTGTTTCAAAATGTTTTCTCCCTACTGAACTCGACCTTGGTGGTGCAGTCTCTGTGGGTCTGTCGCCCTCAGATATCCACTCTATACTGTGCTGGTCTGGTTAGGCATCAATCATAGTTACTGGAACCTTGCTATGAAGGAGAATGTGGAAAATAAAATATATTGGTTTGGGTTGGCACGATAGTGTGACAAATTTCAACGTGCCCCTCGTCCCCAGAAAGCACCCCAGGACAGGAGACCTGTAAACCCTGCTGGTTCAGTACTACCATCATAACAAGGTGAGTTACGAGGTGGCCGGGCCTCCTCTATTTTGGTAATGTCAAGAGAGGCCAGTTCTTCTTATTACCTCATGATCCTTGCTGACACACACATAAGGTCATAACACCCACAATCGCCATCACACACACCCGGATTCAAGCATATACAGGCTATACACACTTGCAAGCAAATGCATTGTAAACGATCAGACACACACACTTCACATACCAACACCGTCACAAACACACACACGTCAACAACAGGATTTCAGAGAAGCACTCCCACCACCGGACCCCCCCCCCCCCCCCCCCCCCCCCCCCCACACACACACACACACACACACATACTCTTTCAGAAGAGAGCAATGGCTTCATTTGAAAACGAACATCTATATATACAGCTTGGGCCGAGTGTCAGGTGTCTAGCGATGGTTGATTTGTGTTTCAGGGCTGCATGCGAAGTTGGCCAGGTCAGGAGGGGGAGAACGAGGGTAGAGGTTAACACAGCACAGACTCCACCACCAATCGTCTGGACCGCGTCCCACAGCAGCAGCCACCAGAGGCGGGGTGAGACATGAGTGACAGTGCGTGTGGCATTTATAGAGACACATGATAGGTCTACATGAGGAGCAAACTGGACTGACTTCAGCAAGTAAGATGAAATAAAAGCTTGCGGGAAGGGTGGGCTGAGGTGGTGGTTGGGGAGGTGGTGGTGGTGGGGGGGGTTGTTTGAATTGGACAATGTTGGCGATGGGGATCACAGTTTGAATCCAAGGTTTGTGTTTCTTATAACCACTTCAGCAGGATTCACCACGCTCTAAATTTAGCGGCAGAGGGTGCCAACATGTGGGAGACAGTGGAGACCGAGAAAGCTGGAAACGGGTCAAGATGGTGCCTGGGATGTGTGTTGAAGATGATGGAGAGATGAACGATGGAGGAGGGCAGAGTGGGAAAAAAGACAGAAAAAAGCACAAGAAGGGATACAGTATGTTGTCTTCACATTTAATAATAAATCAAGTCTTACATACACAATTATTTCCATTGAAAACCACAGACACAATTTACCCTTCAATACCCATTGAAATACAGATATGCACAGGTTACCTCTGACAACTATCTCACTAGAAAAAGACCAAACAGATACAAAATCTTACAGTATTTATAAACGTGTGACATTTGGGTTGCACAGAACACATGAAATGTTTTTACGTTATTAATTTACAACACTAAAGGCTCATATGACTTTGAATAGAGTATTTACAATGCAACCTTATATAACTGGTTAGTAGCCTCTTACCTCTTGAATAGGGTTTACGATGAAATTGCCTGTCCTTTCAGGCAGTGATGTTTTTAGGCAGTGCCGCGTTAATAATTTATTGTAATTTCTATAATATAGTCACCCACACACCCAGAGCAGATGGTGTATCTAAAATTTTAAGGGACATTAGACTCCAAAATCAAATTTTAGACCTCGAAAGTAGTCTAATGTCAATAGGAGTCCACACATCTTACACTACACAACTTAATGGAAAACAGAAGCTCTGCATATCTGGAATTTACATGGTGCTTGTCTTTTTACATTACTTTTATAATGTGACATATAACTGAATTCACAAACATGATGGCCTGGGACGTAGACTAATCTTGACCTTTGAGGTCTGAAAACATTTGGATTTAGAGGCTATTGTCTCTTCGATATATACACATCCGTATATTAAAGGCAGTTGTAAAAACATTGCAATATCATGAGATTGTGTATGTATTTATTTACTAGAAACTCTAGAATTTTTGTACTGTACTTTCATTCTGTGAAATACATCTGAATCCCAATTACTGTCCTTAAGGATTATACTCTCTAATAAGACTGTCGATCAGAATATCATCAAAGATTTGGCAAAAATAATGAAATAATGTTAACCAATTCAAAACACAACTGCAAAATTGTTGTTTTTGTTAAATTCATTTAAAATGATTTTGAATTCAATTGAATTTCACACTTGAGAAGGGGGGGCACATTACATTTTGCACATTCAATGTGAGAAAACGTTTGCTGTCAACTAGCACACAAGTCATTTGGCATTGCGTTAATTCTTCACCTTACATAAGTCAAGAACAGTATAGTGTCCCTTCAATGACCTACTGATTTATGCAAAATGAGGAGAGAAAAAAACATCCAAGACGATGAACAACTTGAACCCCTCTTTACACAACTTCAAATGATTCAATGTAAAATTGCAGGAGACCGTCCATTTCTCAACAGTCATAAGACAATACAGATAAAGTGCAATACCTCCTCCTCGCTACTAGCTATCACTTTCATTTTTGGGGGGAAAACACCTTCGCCAGGGGCTGAATGGTAGCGCAAGCAAGAGAAAGAGGGTTCCGCCCAAAATAAGAATGGCCCCTGCAAACCCAACACAGGATACTGACCAAGACAACTCATGATGCAACGGCACCGAGTGGTCACTGGCTAGGAAGGAGAGTACCGATTGGTTGAAAACAATAAGAGACAGGAGAATCAAGAGGCCTAAGAGAGAGGAGGAAAGAGTGATAGAGAAAGGGAGAGAGAGAAAGAGAGGGATAAAGCACAAAAGAGAGAGATATCAGGGGCTTGGTGTGTGTGGAGTTGGTAAATACATTTTACTGGTGGGATGGTGGAGGTGGTATTGATAACTGTGATCTACTTCCCAGAGCATCAGAGTATATCAGGACTGTACAGATGCCATGACTAATGCCCTATGTATCTAATTAGTGAGCTCCCTCGATACCCTTGAATAATGTCTATATGGTTTTTTAAAGTGTTGAGTACCGGTAGCTTTTTTTTGCTGCATGCACAGGTTGACTCCTAAATGACTCCAAACTCTCTGCAACTGTCACCCCCGGATCTGTTTCACCTGTCTCCACTCCCCTCCAGGTGTCACCCATCTTCCCCATTATCCCCTGTGTTATATACCTGTGTTTTCTGTCTGTCTGTGCCAGTTCGTCTTGTTTGTCAAGTCAACCAGCGGTTTTCTCTCAGCTGCTGCTTTTCCCCAGTCTCTCGTTTTTCCCCGCCATCCTGGTTTTGACCCTTGCCTGTCCTGACTCTGAGCCCACCTGCTTGACCGCTCTACCTGCCCCTGAGCCTGCCTGCCGTCCTGCACCTTTGTCCCACCTCTGGATTTTTGACCTCTGCCTACCCTGACTCTGAGTCTAGGGCTGGGCGATTTGGCCAAAATATCATATCATATGATATTTTTCAAATTTATGACGGTATTTGATGGTATTTTATATTTTTGATTAATTAAAGTTCTACATTTGCTTTCTGAGTAATGCCTGACCCTAGAGTGGCAACACATATATTCAAAATTATTTCAATGGGTCTTTCTCCATTCAGATGGTTTTATACTGTTCAATTCAACTTAATAATTTATTATAATAATATTTCCTGCATTGCCCTCAATTTCTGCATTTCCTGCACTCATTTGAAATCATTTCCACACTGCCACGATATGGGCAAAAATACTAGGCATTATTTTTAACCAAATGTTGCAATACCGATTTAGATCAAAACTTTTGGAATCATTGAAATATAACGTTTATTATAATTATATAGCTAGAATATAAATAATAGTGGGCACTTTGAATACAGTGTTGTTTGACTTGACAATGAATGAAAATGCCATGGACAAGTTATTGTGACAGGGTAGGAACCAAAGTGAAGTTCAGTGTTTCCTAGGGGACCCTATAATCTTTGGCTACATTAAATCTTTATTCATATAGCCAACATATTGCTTTGCCTATTCCTCCTATTCATGCTTTGCCCGTTTCCTCTTTGATTTAGAAGATACTGTTGCACAAACAACATGCTGATTTAAGCCTCCACCAGTACTGGTATCAGACTGTATTAGCTACCTACGTTTGCTCTGACTTTTATCAGCCAGCTAACTAGCGATTAGCATTAGTGGCCAACATGATTTAGCTTTTCTCGCTAAGAAAATACAAACTAGCTGTTTGCAGATGTAAGAAACACAAAATGTTTAGTGGGACTAGGTCTGTGTGGAAAGCGGCTTGGAGACAGTGGAGAGGGATGACTCAAGAAGTGGAGTGAACTATAAAAATGGACGTTACACACGGTGTATCACATTTAACAAACCAAACATTCAAATACCGTTATAGAAGGTAAAGTAAAAACCCCAACCATTCCGTGCATAAATACCGGTATATAGTAAAATGTGGTATACCACCCAGCCCTACCTGAGCCTGCCTGCCGGCCTGTACTTTTGCCCCACCTCTGGATTACTGACCCATGCCTGCCCTTGACCTGTCTTGTGCCTGCCCCTGATGGATTATTAAACTGTTGTTAATTCAATGTTGTCTGCATCTGGGTCTTACCTTCAAACCTGATAGTACGAACTGGCCATGACTGACCCAGCAGACCCGGGCCAGCTGCGCAACGCCATCTCCTCCCAAGGAGCCACCATTGGTAGGTTCGAGGAATTGCTTTGTGGCCTTATGGAGGTGGGCCAAACGTTGGCTGAACGCCATGAATGGGCGTGGGACATTTTGTTGGAGCATTTCCGCGGGTTATCATCGGTCACTCCATTCTCGGGAGCCCCGCTTACCTCCCCCGGAACGCTTAAATGGAGAGCCTGTCGGGGAGTTTCTAGCTCAGTGTGCCCTCATCTTCGAGCTTCAGCCCTCCTCCTTCCCCTCGGATCGCTCCAAGATAGCCTACCTCATCACGCTGATGTCCGGTAGAGCTCTTACCTGGGCTACTACTGTATGGGAACAACAGCCGGCCATTTGCATTTGAGTTTCAGCCGGCCATTTGCATTTGAGTTTGTAGGAGAGGTGAAGAAGGTTTTTGATGCCCTGTTCTCCGGGAGAGAAGCTGCCCGGAAGCTAATCCAGTTTCGGCAGAAGTCCCACAGTGTGGCAGACTATGATGGGGATTTCCAACGTTTGCAGCGGAGAGTGCTTGGAACCAGGAAACGCTGTTCGATATGGTCCTGAACAGCGTCTCGGAGGAGGTCAAGGACGAGCTTGCTGCTCGGGAGTTACCTACGGATCTCGATTCCCTCATCGCTTTGACCATCTAAATCGATGCGCGAATACGGTAACGATGGAGGGAGAGGAAATTCGATTTCGCTTGCACGTCCAGGGATTCCACCTTGCCTCTGGCTGTCCCGTTGCCAAGAGAACCCGAGGCTTCCCGACCTCCCCCGAGAGTTGCCGAAGACGGCTGAGTCACCGCTTACCGAGCCTATGCAACGAGGCAAAGCTGGGCTGTCGCCAGCGGAATGGCAACACAGGATCAACGCGAAGAGTTGTCTGTACTACGGGACTTTGGGTCATTTTGTGTCCTCTTGTCCTTTAAAATACCAGGCTCACCTGTAGGAGCGAGTACTCTGGTGGGCCATATGGGGAACTTTTCTGCTTCCCTTGCTCACACCCCTTTTCATGCCATCCTGCTGTGGGGAAACCAGTCTAAATCTCTCCGGGTCCTCATTGACTCTGGGGCCGATGAGATCTTTTTGGACGCGACCCTCTCCATTCCCATGGATGTTGGAGCACTGGATGGGCGCTCTATAGGCCGGGTCACTCATAATACCACTCCCATCAACCTACGGATGTCAGGGAATCATAGCGAGACTATTCAATGTCTGCTCATCAAGTCTCCTCAGATTCCCGTGGTTTTGCGATTCTCCTGGATCCAGCTACACAATCCCCTCATCAACTGGTCTATGGATGCCATCATGGGCTGGAGTCTGTTCTGCCACGCCCATTGTCTGAAGTCAGCGCAGCCCGCCCCGGGACATCTTCCTGGGGGCTCAGAAGGTGCCCCGCACCTCTCCGCCATCCCTGCGGAGTACCAGAGACCTCTGGGAAGTGTTCAGCAAGGCCCGGGCTACGTCGCTTCCGCCGCACCAACCCTATGACTGCGGTATTGACCTTCTCCCGAGCTCCACGCCGCCCCGGGGACGTCTGCACCTGCTGTGTTCCAGGCTCTGCTTAATGATGTTCTCTGTGACATGTTGAACCGGTTCATTTTCACCTACATTGATGACATCCTCGTCTTCTGGAATCAGTTGTTTGTGAAGGTGGAGAAGTGCGAGTTCCATTGCTCCACCATCCCCTTTCTGGGTTACAGCATCTCTTCTGGGAGTGTCCAGATGGATCCCAGGAAGGTGGTGGATTTCCTCAGCCTACATCCAGGGTGCAGCTGCAACGTTTCCTGGGGTGTGCCAACTTTTATGCCGTTTTATCCGAGTTTACAGCACCCTGGCTTCCCCCCTGACTGCACTCACCTCTACCAAGGTCCTGTTCACGTGGTCCTCTGCTGCTGACCGGGCGTTCCCGGGACCTCAAACACCGCTTCACCACTGCTCCTATCTTGGTTCATCCTGACCCTTCCTGTCAATTCGTGGTGGAGGCCGATGCTTCGGATGTCAGAGTGGTCTGTCCTGTCCCAACGTTCTGCCCTGGACCTTAAGCTGCATCCCTGCGCCACCTTCTCCCACTGACTCAACGCCACGGAGAGGAACTACGATGTGGGGAATCGAGAGCTTCTCGCAGTGAAGATGTCGTTGGAGGAACACTGGCTGGAAGGGACGGAACTTCCGTTCATTGTATTTACCGACCACAAAAACCTGGAGTATCTCCGCACCGCCAAGTGCCTCAACTTCAAGCAAGTGAGATTGGCCCTGCTGTTTACCCGGTACAACTTTTCCCTTTCTTACCGGCCAGGGTTCAAGAATGTCAAGCCGGATGCCCTGTCTCGTGCCCGGTGATGGTACTCAGCTGGGGTATGGGAAAACAGGTCTAGCAGGGGCAGCGGTCCTAATGTTTATGCCTGACGCTGTCCGCTCCACGGCCCTGAAGTGGGCCCATTCCTGCCACCCGGGTTCCCGTCGAACCTTGGCCTTCGTGCGACAATCCTTTCGGTGGCCTACTTTGGTGCAGCACGTCTTCCGAATCCATGGACTGCCAGTGGACATGGTCTCTGACCGGGAGCCTCAGTTCTCGTCTCAGTTCTGGAACGCGTTCTGCACCCTCATTGGGTCATCGGTCAGCCTGTCCACCCCCAGTCCAATGGCCAGTTGGAGCGAGCCAACCAGGATCTAGAGACTACGCTGCCTGATCTCCGCCAACCCCACCACCTGGAGCCAGTAGCTGGTGTGGGTCGAATACGCCTGCAATACCCTTCCCTGCTCTGCTCTGCTACATGCCTAACACTCGTTTGAGTGTTCCCTGGTGTATCAGTCCCCACTCTTCCCCAAGCAGCAGGAAGAGGTCGGCATACCTTCTGCCCAGATGTTTGTCCGCCACTGTCAGCGTACCTGGAGGAGAGCCCGGTCAGCCCTCCTCAAGACAACTTCCAGGTATTGACGACAAGTGGATCGCCTTCGGACCCTGGCTCCCAAGTACCGTCTCGGGTAGAAGGTATGGTTATCTGCCCCTCCAGGTGGAATCCCGCAACTATCCCCCTGGTTTATCGACCCATTTCCCATCTCCAAAATGATTAGCCCCTCTGCAGTTCATCTTCTGTTGCCCCGTACCCTTCGTATACAACCCACCCTTCATGTGTCCAGAGTTAAACCCATGTCTCAGTACCTGGTTGACTGGGAGGGTTACGGCCCAGAGGAGAGGTGTTGGGTCCCCGCCAGAGACATCCTTGACCCAGGCCTTTTCAATGCCGACAATCCAGTCAACTAGGTATGCGCCCAGGTAGGACGTCAGGGGGAGGGGGGGGACGGGGGGGGGGTTCTGTCACACCCTGATCTTTCACCTGTCTTTGATTGCCCCCGCTCCAGGTGTCACCCATCTTCCTCATTATCTCCTGTGTTATATACCTGTGTTTTCTGTCTGTCTGTGCCAGTTTGTCTTGTTTGCTGGGTCAACCAGAGTTTTTCTCTCAGCTCCTGCTTTTCCCCAGTCTCTCTTTTTTCTCACCTTCCTGGTTTTGACCCTTGTCTGTCCTGACTCTGAGCCCGCCTGCTTGACCATTCTGCCTGCACCTGAGCCTGCCTGCCGTCCTGTACCTTTGCCCCACCTCTGGATTACTGACCCCTGTCTGCCCTTGACCTGTCTTGTGCCTGCCCCTGTTGGATTATTAAACTGTTGTTAATTCAACATTGTCTGCATCTGGATCTTATTGTACCTTCAAACTTGTTAGCAACATGGCGAAGATTGCGTACTCCTCATGTCCTCGCTCCTCTCTTCTCGTCTCCTTCTCAAAACCCATTTAATGAAAAAGCCAGAGGTCTCTCCCCTCTGACCTTCTCCTCTAATGGGTTTGGAGAAGGAGATGAGGAGAGAGGACGTGAGGAGTGTGCAATTGAGATCTTCCCAAGGTCTCATTAGACATGTCAAAATAGTAACATTTAATTGTTGTAGTTATACATGTACAGTATGTCACCATGGCTGCCATATGTCTACTCACTCACCTGACAGAATGAAGCAAACCGATGCAGCCTTGAGGAAGAATGATTCTCCTTTGCTGAGGGCTGTGGTGATGCATATGGCCCCTGTGACCATCAGGAAGAGACCGAAGAGGGCCATCATGGCCGCCGCCACATTCAGACCTGGGAAGAGAGAAACGGTTATCGTCTTGATACAGGTACATTCCATTATTCATAGTACACTGGCACCAGGTACATTTACATTTGAGTCATTTAGCAGACCCTCTTATCCAGGGCGACTTGCAATGAGTTCATTCAACTAAGGTAAGTAAAATAACCAAATAAGTTCAACCTTATTCAAAATGGCCAATCTACAAAAGGTAAAGTCCTTGCATCCACTTGTAATTCTCACAGATATTGGTACATCCCCTCACTGATATACTCTAGGGAAGCGTTTCCCAAACTCGGTCCCGTGGACTCCAAGTAGTACACATTTTGTTTTTTGCCCTAGCACGACACAATTGATTCAAATAATCATGACGATGATGATGAGTTGATTATTTGAATCAGCTGTGTAGTGCTAGTGCAAAAAAACAAAATCTGCTCCCCTTGGGGTCCCCAGGACCGAGTTTGGGAAATGCTGCCCTAGGAGTTACCGACTTGCCTAGAGGATAATAGAAACGTTAAACATCGCACTCCTGACACGTAGGGCATCATGCCCATTGAAACTAACAAAAAATCCAGAAGATAGTTTATTTTGCGCATAATAAATCCAAAGAAAAATAATTTGGCCATCAGTGCCCCTCTTTAAAAAATGTGGCGCATGACACCTCTGGTTTAGAGCTCACGAAAAAAATAAAAAGGATTTCACAATTTTCCCATATTGACCCATGAAGAAACAGTCCTACTGACTTCAATGCTATAATGGAAAAGGAGTAGGTGGAATACATTTTAGACACTTACTGCAGTCAATGGCTGACCCAGTGCAACATAGATGACAGACTTGAGGAAGAAAGAAAGTGTGTGGGTGGGCAAGGTGAGACATGGGTTGAAAGAAGGCAGGGGACAAGCTGACTCACTCTTTTCTGTTGTCTTCTGGAAGATGACGGCATTCTCTCCAGTGGTGTAGAACTTGAAGTAGGTGCAGTTGGATTCTAAAGGAGATAGGAGAGACAAGGAACTTATTTGAAACAGACCTTATCAACTTGCACATCACCATAATCTTATTGCGACTCATACGGCTTGCGGCACACTAATTATTATGCATTCGTGCACATCGATGACAATGCCAAGGTTATGTCTTCTATGCAATTAGTGTTATGGCATCTTGTAGTCTGATAAAAGGTAGTTTATTCTACATATAGACGGCCCTCTCTAGTAAGACATTTTAGTACAGTATTTCTGGGTAATACGTGTGTGAGTTTAAGGTAAGCATCTATCCCTACAGAATGTAAATGTATATTGCAGTCCATCTGTGACCCAGTCTACACCTGAAGGCCAGTCATTGGATTATGGCCACAATACAAATAACTGATATCTAGCCGTGACTAATGGTGGGGCTATAGCTAAGTAATGATATAATTGTCACTTCTGGCCTTGAAATTTGGGATCCTGAAATTTGGCAAAACTACCCCAAAACTAAAATCTGGCATAAAGGGCCATAGGATTTGTCAAGAGAGTGTTTTGAATGTATGAGTTTGAGTGAATGCGGTTTGGTTTACACTATTTGCAAGTATGCAAAAAATGGGTCTGTGATTTATGATAGGTGATTTTGTACAGATTGGATTGCATGAGTTTGAGTGGATACCGTTTGGTTAACACAAAATAATGTAGGTCTATTCATGCAACTCCAGAGCAGTTACCTCCTGGCAGTTCAGCCGGCCCACAGCTCTCTCGCTCAGGGTCTATGTCAGCCACCCACAGAGTCCGGGTGCATCCTTTCCACAGCCCGTAGTGTGCTGCCAGACATGTCTGGTTGTTGTAGAAGTTCTTGGGCGGAGACAGCACCACCCAATACTCTGTGCCCAAGCCCAAGACAGTCAACACCACACCCACGATGGCCACGAAGAACGCCAGCTTGATCTTGCCCTCCTGGACCTCGCTCATGCCTCCTGATGTTGACGCTTTTGCACGGCGCTTAACTCCCATAGCACCAGCCCCAGCCCCTCTGCCACCCATGACACCGGTCAGTCCCAGAGTACCTGCTCCGGCTCCTACTCCTGCCCCTGGTGGAATCGGCCTGCCATCCTCTTCGTGCAGAAAGAAGGTGGACCACATGGCTTTTCAGATGTTTACGATTGAAAAAAAAAAAATAGGAATAATGGATAAAGACAGGTAGAGAGTGTAGGGAAGGAGGAGACAGGGAATGGGTTTATATTGTGAGGTGGCAGTGGAGCGATAGAAAGGATGGTAGACAGGGAAAGAAGGGAAATGGGATTTAGCAGCACTGACTCCGTTTATAAAGCAAACATACCAAACCCACCATAAAAAAGGGATAAGGCATATTAAGGATTATCAGTGCAGAAAATATGTATATTCGTTTTTTTGTTTTTTTGAGTCGACACAAATCATTAATAGTTAGGTATTAACACCAGACATCGAAAGCTTGATGTAAAAGGTGGTTTGTAAGAAGTGTGCAATGAGCGGGTCATCATGAAAAATGGTTCAAAAGATAGAATAGATTAGAAAAAAAAGAGCAAAAAGAGAGGTAGCTTCCGTGTAAATGTTGGGAAACAGCGATATGGAGGAGAAGCCAGGAGGGAGAACGCAGCTTATTCTAGAAGAAAAACCAAGAAAAAAAACAACAACAATGAGTTTTAACATCAGTAGAAGAAAAATCTACTGACTTTAATCCATCACAATGTTAGTACAAACTAAAATGAACAACTGCCATGTCACCTTATAGAGTCTGATCCAATCCAACATGGCAAGTATAATTTTGATGCTGCAAAGAATACTTTCCAACTGCATGGTTGGATATCAAGTCTGAACCAGCACATGTTCATGAGTGCTAAATTGATACTTTCTCACCTTTTCATAGCAAATATTGTGTGCACCAGTGGAGGTCAGTACCGTTTTAAGATGAGGGCAGACACAATAAATGTTTATGAGCATGACCTTATTTCTATTACAGCGTATTGGATGACTGCCATTCATATTCCATTCACCCAGTTCCATGTAACATTGATAGGTTTAGGCTACTACATGATACTCCAATGTTCCCTATACCCATCATGAGGTTGCTACAACCTAGCCTATGAATAAAAGTTTACAACATAAGTGCACAGGTCGAGAGAATGTTTTGTAATCATGGTGGCAGATTGTGTTACATTCAATACTGCCTTGCACACACTTTTGCCTGCATCTAACGTTTGCTGATCTAGGGTGTAATCATTAGTCCTACAGTTGAAAACGAGAGTTGCTTTTGGACAAATTCAGGTATGTCTTTCCCTGTTTCGTCACGTTTGCTTCAGTTTAAGAAACATTTTTCAACAGAATTGGAGGAATGAATACACCCCTGATCACACGCAAACACAGTTAACTTTCATAGCAGCCATAAACAAAGAGCATGGTCACTTTGTTGAATTCCTTTTCGCATCTACGCGCGCTACTCCTCTCTCACCTTTTTCCTTCACTTGCAGACTTCAGTGCACAACACATTAGCTGTCTGTGATCAGGCTGATTTTTTTTTCTCAAGCCAACCCAAGCTAACTGCTACACACAGCCTACATCGTTGTCACTATATTATCTAACGCCATAGTCAACATAGCTAATAGAACTAACGCATTAGTCAACCTGCTACAATCATGCAGTACAGTGTACAGTTAGCAATAAGTTTAGCAGTTACACCGGCAGGCCCCGGTGGCAATAAATTAATAAAACCTTCCTTGACTTGGAAGACTTCCAGTGTTGGATAGCCTTAGCCAGCTAGCTAATCTAGCACCCCTCTCCGTTTGAGCCGTGTGTTTGAGTAGGCTAAACTAGCTAGCTAAATACTGTAAGTGAAAGTGAAAAAAATACTACGAAAACTAGCTCTCTCGTTCTCCATCTTCAATTTTGAAGAAATGTATTTGTTAACTGTAACTATTGTCTTTCTATCTCTTCGAGTCAACTACTCACCACAAGTTATGCACTGCAATGCAATCTGTAGCTTATGCTCTCAGTCCTAGATTAATTCTCTGATCCTTTAATTGGGTGGACAAAATGTAAATTCATGCTGTAAGAGCTCTGATAGGCTGGAGGACGTCCTCTGGGAGTTGCCATAATTACTGTGTAAGTCTATGGAAGTTAGTGAGAACCATGAGCCTCCTAGGTTTTGTATTGAAGTCAAATGTACTCAGAGGACAGAAACTAGCTGTCCTCCGGCTACACCATGGTGCTACCCTACAGAGTGCTGCTTAGGCTACTGTAGACCTTCATTGTGTGTTTTAATCAATTATTTGGTGACGTGAATATATTTTGTATAGTTTAATCTAAAAATGATAGTTTTTTTTTGTTCCACTATTTTTATGAAATTCTCTGAGGTGCCTCCACTGGTATGCACATGTTACTTCAGTTACTATCATTTAAGTCAGCGTTGTGTTAAAGTCACTTACACATCTTAAAGAACTATATCTATATTTACTGTAGACTGAAAGATGGACAACAGTAGTAATTATCCTACACATAGCTAGCTACCTTACAGAGAAGCCTAAGCAACTAGTATGCCAACTAAAAATAAGACAATGAAATGGTTTCATCACAAATATTTGCACAGCATTACTGTTAACCTCGCATGATATACAAATGGACAGCTTAATAAGAGGAAGCTCTGAACCATAGAGGTTACAATTACAGATGCAGAACAGTCCTCTATGACTCAGTTCTGAATACTTAAAGTGCCTCGCAATATTCCATTCAAAGAAACTTATTAAATTACAATACCCATTGAAATATACAACAGTGTGATCAACATGAAATTGAAATCAGCACAAACACAAACGGCAACAAATGCAGAGACCCCAGAGCAACATTCACAAGGCCACCATTTGAGCATAAGCAATTCAGTTTATTTTTCAGCGCTGTCATTAAAAATCTACAGCGGACACAAATGAATTAACGTCTACTCATTTTGCTTTGCGATAGACTTTAGGTCATGACCACGGTACAAATCATAACAATGATATGAAGAAGTTGCTGACCTGCTTGGTGTGTGTGTGTGGTTCAGTTCGGGAATGAAAAAGGGCGAGGCGAGGAGAGGGAGTGAGCGAGAGAGGGATCGCAGAGGAAGAGAGGAGAGGAGGTATGGGCAGTGGAAAGAGGGTGGAGGCCAAAGTAGCCTTGTGTTGCAGAGAGTTGATGAATGGGTGGGTTTAGTAACTATGTGGCCACATGCCTACGTGGTGTTTGAAAGTGTATATGTTTGTTTAGACATGCACGTATGGTTGTGCTGGAACCTGTCTGTCTTTGCTGGCCCCTGTAAAATGTATTTGCAAGAATATGCGTCATGAGTGTGTGGTCTCTATATCACTCTGTGTCTGTGTCGTGTGTGCATGCGTGCGTGCGTGAGAATGTGTGTGAGCATGCACCCGTTACTGTGTGTGTGTGTGTGCATGTGTGTTTGCGTGTGCCTGCACCTGATAGTGTGTTTGTCTGAGTGAGAGAGAGAGAGAGCGCGTGTACACGAGAGAGTTTGGTGTGTGTGTTTCTTCATTCTATTTTTGACAACCACCTGTTAATGACATAAAAAAAAAGAACTAGAGGCACTGGACCCCCGACAAGGTCAGGAAAGGGGGTGGAGGTAAATTCCTGGTGCTTCTGCTAGTATTTTGTTGATTAAAGAATTGTGGCTGCAACACTTCAAAAAAGAAACTCTGCATATAGCCTTGAAGGTGTGACGTAGGTGGAGCAAGATCGAGTAACGGCAAGGGGCAAACCAAATACTCTGCCTCTGCTGACAACTTCAAACCCACGATTTATCCATGGTCAATCTGGGTTTGTGTAGGAGACAGTATTATCTGATTACAGCTAAGCAACTGGACTTGCAGGATCTATTCACAGGGTCTATATCACTTAACGGTAATGTACCCTTGAGCAAGATCCAACCTGTATTGCTTGAGTTAATGCAAAGTCTATTTTAAAGCGGCTATATAAAGCGGCTATGCAAAAGTAAGTGTGACTTCTGTACATTGCCCTAGATAAAGGCGTCCTCTTGGCAGGAGGAAGAAGAAATGGGGACATTTTAGAAATGTACTTGATGTCTTCCATTCTAAAGGTGACATTATTACAATTGTTGCTGGGGAGACAATTTGGGAATGATTTATAAAAACTCAAAATCAAGTTGACTCAAAAGTAAATGTCACTTTCTCCTGTATCGGAAAGTTGAAAGAAAAATGTGATCATGCATGTAAATCTTTTATGCCGCCACTGCCCAATGCAGAACCTTATACAGTGAGTGCAGTGGGGATGGCTGTTACCAGCACATACCGTTCAGATCCTATGTCCTGAAGCACATCCTGTACAGTACACAACATAGGCATAAGGACCTCAACACCATACCACAACTCCCGATCAGGGGGAAAGACCTATGCAGTTAGGTCACAGAGGGAATCCAGGGATGACTGTCTCCAAACCTCGCTACACTGAAAGACAGGAGGAGTGTAATCAGTTAAAGCCAGTCGAAAACAGTGATCCTGAATTGATTCATTGACTTGTTTAATGTATTTATTGTACAGGGTTTTGCATGAAAAAAATGACATACTGTATGAACAAATAATTGTTTAACAAAAATACATGTACTGCTGGTATGTATATCTGGGCCCACATAATAACATATTAGTCTATAAGAATGCAACGCAGGGGTAGTTGTGACCTCTCTGGTCTGAACTGTGCTTCAACAGAGTTGGTCGTTATGCGACTGGAAATGTTCATTCACGTGGGGAAGTATTCTCCTGTCAGTGACAGAATGCTGCAGTCAGATGTGCTCAGCATTGTGATAAGTAATGAGAGAGACCGGGCCGTGTTCGAATACAGAAATGCATCCTTCCTTCCTTGTTTCCTCAAATATCTTTGAAATGCATCCTCCCTTCCTTGCGTCCTTGAGGCAAGCAGAGATTTATACGTGATTGGATAGGTGTAAGAAATGTTACCACCCCATTACTTTCACCAATCCAACTAATTGATATCTCTGATTACTTCCAGGAAGGTAGGAGGGAAGGATGCATTTCTGAAGTATTAGAAAAGGGTCCTGGACTGCGACTTACTAAGAAACTGTAGCAGCAAATTATCTCCATAAGATGGCACTACCAGTCAGAGCTTTGTGGGGCTGCAGTACAGGACAAAATGAGCCCCCCTGATTTAAAAGGCATGCATGGCGAGGATGAATTCTAATGCGTAATATGATTAGACCAGTGTGCGGGGGATTCATACGGGACAAAGTTGGGGTTGGGTTGCGTTGTGCTGTTGTGGTCTATGGATAATACATTACTATTATAAAAAAAGGCTTCAAAGTTGACGAAGACTAAGGCTTGGAGTGGTACTTAATGCCTTATTTGGCGAGTATGGCATGAAGTTCTTTCTGAAATGGGACCTGACACGGGAAATGTAAGGTTTATTATAGGTTCGCTGCAGTATAGCTGGAAGGATTGTATATGGTGTGGTATTAAGGTTTAGTAGGGTACATTCCATTGTGGTGCACTGTCAGTATGGCAGTGCATCCACTCCTCCCTGACTATGAGCTGCATTATAGCCAGTGGTAATACTGTGCTTCCTTCTCTCTCTGATTATATTAAGGTCCTGGCTGACGCAGAGAGAGATAAGGGGATTGCCACAGGAGGAGCGCCTGCCAGTTCTGTGCACTGTGAAGAAGAACGATTACTCATCAACCTCCTTGTCTCTCTCTCTCTCTCTCTCAATTTTTCTATCACTCACTTAGTGACACACAGACCCTTTCTATGTTGATTTACTCTATCAACAATTATTTGTCACACAATTCTCGCTCTCACTCATATTTCCCTATCTCAATTTTCTCTAAACAAATTTCCTCTCCCATTTCACCTGACAACATTATCGTTGTGAAGACAGTGTGAAAGAGAAATTACCGTTACTGGAGTTATACCTAGTACTGATGTGCACTCAGTATAATGTTTCAAAAGCAGCCTATCAAAAGTAACAGAAATCAAATCAAATGTATTTATAAAGCCCTTTTCACATCAGCCGATGTTACAAAGTGCTTATACAGAAACCCAGCCTAAAACCCCAAACAGCAATCAATGCAGATGTAGAAGCACGGAGGCTAGGAAACCCCCCCTAGAAAGGAACCTAGGAAGAAACCTAGAGAGGAGCCAGGCCCTGAGGGGTGGCCAGTCCTCTTCTGGCTGTGCCAGGTGGAGATTATAAGAGCACATGGACATTAAGGCCAGATCGTTATTCAAGATGTTCAAATGTTCATAGATGACCAGCAGGGTAAAATAATAATCATGGTGGATGTATAGGGTGCAACAGGTCAGCACCTCAGGAGTAAATGTCAGTTGGCTTTTCATAGCTGAGAATTCAGAGGTCTAGACAGCAGGTGCGGTAGAGAGGGAGAAAGGGGGGAGTTAAAACTCTAGCAGCAGCACGACAAGGTATCACGTCTGGTGAACAGGTCAGGCTTCCATAGCCACAGGCAAAAGAGAAGAAACTGGATCAGCAGCATGACCAAGTGGACTGGGGACAGCCAGGAGCATACTTAAGTTCACACAGGACACCAGATAAGACAGGAGAATTTCACCAGATAGGAAAGAGTAATGCTAGCCCCCCTGCACATTGACTATTGCAGCATAGATACTGGAGGATGAGACGGGAGGGAGGTATCGGGGGACACTGTGGCCCTGTCCAAGGATACCCCCGAACGGGGCCAACCAGGCAGGATATAACCCCAACCACTTTGCCAAAGCACAGCCCCCACACCACTAGAGGGACATTAACAGACCACCAACTTACTACCCTGAGACAAGGCTGAGTATAGCCCATGGATATCTCCTCCACCTCATAAGCCCGAGGGGGCGCAAAACAGGAGAGTAGAGCATTGCAGTAGTCTAATCTAGAAGTGACCAAAGCATGGATTGGCATTTCTGCATACTTTTTGGACAAAACATTTCAGATTTTTGCAATGTTAAAACTTCTTTGGGATAGGGGGCGGTATTTTCCCGGATCAAACGTGTGCCCAAAGTAAACTGCCTGTCACTCAGGCCCAGAAGCTAGGATATGCATATAATTGATAGATTTAGAAAGAAAACACACAAAAGTTTCTAAAATGGTTAAAATTATGTCAGTGAGTATAGCAGAACTGATATGGCAGGCAAAACCCTGAGGACAAACCACCCCCCCAAATCTTTTTTTTACCTTACCACTGTTTTCAATGGCTAGTACTCCAATTATAAGCCCAAGTCCTCCCAAATTCCAGTTCCTAGGGCTTCCACTAGATGTCAACAGTCTTTAGAAAGAGTTTCAGGCTGGTTTTTGGAAAAACGAGCCAGAAATTCTAGTTTTTCTAGGTGGCTCCCATTTTGTCTGTAGTGTTTCCAAGCGCGTGGAGGAAAGCTTGTTCTTTCTTATTTATCTCCGGTAAAGACAATAACGATTCTCCTTCTTAAATTTTATTGTTTATTTGCGTATTAGGATACCTAAGGTTTGACTATAAATATTGCTTGACTTGTTTGGGAAAGTTTATTCGTAACGTTTGGGATTCATTTGTATGCATTTTGTTGGAGGGAAACTGAGTCGATTATTGACTGAAGCGCGACAGCTAAACTGGGTTTTTTATGGATATAACGAAGGACATTATCTAACAAAAGGACCATTTGTAATGTAACTGGGACCTTTTGGAGTGCCAACAGAAGAAGATCTTCAAAGGTAAGGCATATATTATGTCGCTATTTCTGACTTTCGTGTCGCAACTCCCTGGTTGAAAATGATTTGTTATGCATTTGTGTGCTGGGCGCTGTGCTCAGATAATCACATGGTTTGCTTTCACCGTAAAGCATTTTTGAAATTTGACACGGCGGCTGGTTTAACAACAAGTTAAGCTTTATTTTGATGTATTGCACTTGTGATTTCATGAAAGTTTAATATTTATAGTAATTTATTTAGAATTTGGTGCTCTGCCATTTCACCGGATGTTGTCGAGGTGTCCCGCTAGCGGCACGCTTATCCCAAATTAAGAAGATGGAAAAAGCTGACCTTGAAATATTCTTGTTCGTCAAAAGAGAGATCAGTTTTATTTGAGACGACAGTACAACCAACAAGATTAATTGTCATATCAAACAGCAGATTTCTTTGTTTCTTGGGACCTAGAACTAGCATAACGGTTTTGTCAGAGTTTAAAGTAAAACATTTGCTGTCATCCACTTCCTTATATCTGAAAAACAGGCTTCCTTGGTAGGCTTCACCATGTTCAAAATGTACAGCTGTGTGTCATCCATATAGCAGTGAAAGTTGATATTGTGTTTCCGAATCACATCACCAAGATGTAGAATATTTCCAGAAACAATAGTGGTCCTAGAACGGAACCTTAAGGAACACCGAAACTTACCATTGATTTGTCAGAGGACAAACCATCCACAGAGACAAACTAATATCTTTCTGATAGATGAGATCTAAACCAGGCAATAACTTTTCTGTGTAGGCAAGCGATTATCAACTTTTATCTGGAGCAGATGGTCGAGGGGCACGAACATAATTACAAATAATTTGTAGACTGCAAATTGACCGCAAGAATCCCAAACAGATTTAACGATTGACTAAAACATAATAATTTCAAACCTTGCTTACATTTGTATAAGATCACGTGTCTCTATATTGTGGGTAAGAATACTTGGGAACAGACATCTTAAATTAAGATCACTTGGAGCTGATTTCCTGGTGTTTTTACAGTCTTATGTCCAACAATGAAAATTCCACATGCAAAAAAATATGTATACACTACCGGTCAAAGGTTGTAGAGCACCTACTCATTCAAGGGTTTTTCTTTATTTGTACTATTTCCTACATTGTAGAATAATAGTGGAGACATCAAAACTATGAAATAACACATGTAGTAACCAAAAACCTGTTAAACAAATCAAAATATATTTTGTTTGAGATTCTTAAAATCAAATACAATTTGAATCAAATACAAAGACGTTCAGTCTTTGGATAACAAAGTTGATGAGCTTAGAGCAAGGATTTCTTTCCAGAGAGACATTGGGGCCTGTAACATACTTTGTTTCACGGAAACATGGCTCTCTCGGGATACTCTGTCGGAGTCAGCACGGTAGCATTTGAGGGAAAGTGAAAGCGCGAACCATCGCATTTAACAATGGCAAGGCGACTGGTAATATGGCAGAATATAAAACAGTGTAGTCATTCACTCTGCAAGGCAATCAAACAAGCTAAACGTCAGTATAGCGATAAAGTGGAGTCGCAATTCAACGGCTCAGACATGAGACGTATGTGGCAGGAACTACAGACAATCACGGACTACAAAAAGAAAAGACTCACCTCTGTCATCATGAAGTGCTTTGAGAGACTAGTCAAGGATCATATCACCTCTACCTTACCTGCCACCCTAGACCCACTTCAATTTGCTTGCCTCACCAATAGATCAACATACGATGCAATGGCCTTCACTCTACACACACGAGGAATCGTACGTACACAAATGTAAGCAAGGTGTGAAATGAGGATATTTTAGTCAAACATAGCTGTTTGGACTTCTTGCGGTCAATTAGTATTCTACAAATTATTTGTAATCATGTTCCTCCAGAAAAAAGTTGATGATCCCTGGTCTACACAGAATAGTGATTGCCTGGTTTAGATCTTATCTATCAGATAGATATTATATTTTTTTCTCAGAAAACTTGGGGGGGGGACAAATATAACCACCCGCGGTCCACCAGTTGACGAACCCTGTGGTAGACCCATTAGGGTTTCCAAACTCTCCAAAAGAATGTGGTTGTCGATGGTGTCAAAAGCCACACTAAGTTCTAGGAGCAGGAGAACAGATGCAGAGCCTTGGTCTAATTTACCACCTTTTACGAGTGCAGTCTCAGTTCAATGACTGGTCTAAAACCAGACTGTACTGTTTCGTATACATTATTTGTCTTCGGGAAGGCAGTGAGTTGCTGTGCAACAGCTTTTTCTAAATTGTTTTAGAGGAATGGGAGATTCAACATACTCTAGGCTGATAGTTTTTTACATTTTCGGGGTCAAGGTTTGGGTTTTTCAGGAGAGGCTTTATTTCTACCACTTTTAGTGAGTTTGGTGCACATCTGGAGGATAGGGAGCCGTTTATTATGTTCAACAAACTAGGGCCAAGCACAGGAAGCAGCTCTTTCATTAGTTTAGTTTAGAGTTCGTACAGACAATAGCACGTCAAATTCAAGGATTTAAGTACTTTTTCAAGCACTAATATTTATTTTCAAGGACCATCAATTTGAAAATAGTTGCTATTATGCAATGGTTTCTAGTTGCCACCAGATGGCGGCATATCGCCACAACCTCCTATATTTTTTTTACTAACTTTTTATAATCCACTTCTTCAATCAGATTGTTAACTAACTAGCAAATATATTAAAGCTGCCTGATAAAGCTAGCCAGTTTATAGTAAAGCTAGGATGAATGTGCAGGCCATACCGATTTCGACAAACCATTTCTGTATGGACCTCACTTTGTGCATGGGGGCATTGTCATGCTGAAACAGGAAAGGGCCTTCCCCAAACTGTTGCCACAAAGTTGGAAGCACAGAACCATCTAGAATGTCACTGTATGCTGTAGAGTTAAGATTTCCCTTCACTGCAACTAAGGGGCCTAGCCTGAACCATGAAAAACAGCCCCAGACCATTATTCCTCCTCCAACAAACTTTACAGTTGGCACTGTGCTTTGGGGCAGGTAGAGTTCTCCTGGCATCCAACAAACCCAGATTTGTCCGTCAGACTGCCAGATGGTGAAGCGTGATTCATCACTCCAGAGAACACATTTCCACTGCTCAAGAGTCTAATGACGACAAGATTTACACCACTCCAGCCGACACTTGGCATTGCATATGGTGATCTTAGGCTTGTGTGCGGCTGCTCGACCATGGAAACCCATTTCATGAAGCTCCCAACGAACAGTTCTTGTGCTGATTTTGCTTCCATAGGCAGGTTGGAACTCAACAGTGTGTTGCATCTAAGGACATACAATTTTAACCCGCAACGTGCTTCAGCGAGCTTGTGTGGCCTACCAATTTGGAGCTGCTCCTAGACGTTTCCACTTCACAATAACAGCACTTACAGTTGACCGGGGAAGCTCTAGCAGGGCAGGAATTTAACGAACTGGAAAGGTGGCATCCAATGACGGTGCAATGTTGAAAGTCACTAAGCTCTTCAGTAAGGTCATTATACTGCCAATGTTTGTCTATGGAGATTGCATGGCTGTGTGCTCGATGTTAAACACCTGTCAGCAACGGGTGTGGGTAAAATAGCCGAATCCACTAATTGCAACTTGGCTATCCTCACCTAAAGGCGATAGTTCTCTTGTATATTAAGAGTACAGAGACTGCAATGAGAAGGCATAATGTTACTTAGCATTTTTTGGGCCGGAGGAGGTCCTGCAGATCTTTGTCCAGATAAAGCGTCCGGGGTAAAAAAGTTCAATTTAAAAAAAGTAGTGTGAGGACAAAACTAAAACTAAGACCTTGGTAAACATATATACAACGTTTGATTAAATAGTCATTAGGAGTTTATAAGTTTGGCAGGTAGCCAAGTAGCAACAAAGAGAACAGCAGTACGGAGACAATTCAGAAGTGCGTTGCGTCACCAGTCACGTGAAAAAGGGAATGTCCGTCCAACCATTGCAGGAGACACAAAATGGCCGTCCAGCCACTCAACAAAGTATTTTATTTCCCCAAAGGATCATTTAGCTGGCCAGGTGTTGGACTGAGCAGTTCAACCACACCTCCCTAATTGGATTTCACAACAGGAACGGACATCAATTGAATGCCCGACAGCCTCAAGACAGGACAGGACACCTCACCGGACTGAATGGCTCCAGCCATTCTACACTGAAGCTAAATTAAGATGACCCTGGATGGCCCCATCACATGTGGGAACCTGTCACTCAGCAGATTGGCTTGTTGGTGTGAAAGAGGATATGATACAACTGGCTGAGACACATGTCCCTAATTCACCCTGCGGCCAAATGTATTCATAGTGCGACTGCCTGGCACTGCTGGTAGACTTGGCTGAACGTTTCTGGTGTCATCTTTTTTTACTTTATGTAAATAGAGTGAAATGCACACTGCTCTAGTCCTGGCTATTAGAAACAAACACTTACAGTGCCTTCAGAATGTATTCACACCCCTTGACTTTTTCCACATTTTGTTGTGTTACAGCCTGAATTTTAAATTGATTACACTTAGATTTGGTTGTCCCTGGCCTACACACAATACTCCATAATATCAAAGAAGAATTCTGTTTTTAGACATTTTAGACTTGAATTAAAACTGAAAAGCTGAAATGTCTTGAGTCAAAAAGTGTTCAACCCCTTTGTTATGGCAAGCCTAAGTAAGTTTAGGAATAAAAATGTGCTTAACAAGTCACATAATAAGTTGCATGGACTCATTGTGTGCAAAAACAGTGTAAACGTATTTTGAATGAGTACCTCATCTCTGTACACCAAACATACAGATCATTTTAAGGTCCCTCAGTCGAACAGTGAATTTCAAACACAAATTCGACCACAAAGACCAGGGAGGTTTTCCAATGCCTCGCAAAGAAGGGCACCTATTGGTAGATGGGTAAGAAAAAAAAGCAGACATTGAATATCTCCACATACAGTATATAGTGTATGTAAATGAGATATTTATGCATTTAATGTTCAATGTGCAAAAATGTCGAAAAACATGTTTCCACTTTGTCATCTTTGTGTGAGAAAAATAAAATATGTCATCCATTTTGAATTCAGGCTGTAACAATAAATGTGGAATCAGTCAAGGGGTATGAATACTTTCTGACGGCACTGTATGTAGCCTCGTAGCTGGCGACGGTAGATAGAGGATGAGTCATATAGACAGAGAGGTAGAACCGCGCTTCCTCTCAACTAGTGCCCCCAGAGAAATAATCAGATGGCAGCATACTGTAATACTTATGTTCAGAGGTTGCCACTAATGTTCAGACAAAGTGATGTTCACTTTTCCATGCTCTCCCCTATCTTTGGCCAGTGCACTTAAAGCTGCGGCATTACGTAACAGAGGTCTGGCAACAGAACATTATTTTTTCAAACCGGCAATGTATGCAGGCAATTCCATGTGAAACTTAAAATGATCTACAATTTTTTTATTTTACTTGAGCCTTTTTCAATTTGAACGAATAAAGATATTAGAATTTAATTAAAATGATTCAGTCTTTGATTCTGTTAAAAGGGAAAACTGAACTATCCCATAACCTGTCTATATGGTACAACTTCCTGTGGTAAATAAAGGAATGTGTTTGGGGGAAGTTGAGACGTCAGTCATCATTAGCATGCCTTGGACCCAGTCAATAATTAATTCCAGCCACAACATTGAAGATATTGGTGTGGTGCTCCAAAAAGATCCCAAAGCTGTTAGGTCTATTATTGTGGTACCATAACAAGGATAATTAGGGTCAGGCTAGAAGGAAAGGCCTATGTTTAGCACCATCGAGCCACAAATAGTGAAGAGCCCAGATCAGGGTTATGAAATGTGCTTAGTTGTGATCTTATAGGTTGGATGGGACTGTGTGACTGTTGCCAATGCCAAGGATTTTACCCTCCTCCATCAATGCGGCTTTTGTCATTCCTGTGCAAAATGTGTACTTGTTCAAAATAGTTAATACAACAATAATCAATAATCAGTTTTGGCCAGTGTTAACCTCTTACACTGTATGTAACTAAATGTAATTCAAACCAGGGTGTCTGTAGTGACGCTTCTAGCACTGAGATGCAGTGCCTTAGACCGCTGCGCCACTCGGGGGCCCAATGTAGCCTCGCTATTGTTATTTTACTGCTGCTCATTAATTATCTGTTACTTTTATTTTTTATTTTATTTTATTTTCTTAAAACTGCATTGTTGGTTAAGGTCTTGTGAGTAAGCATTTCACTGTAAGGTCTAATACACCTGTTGAATTCGGCGCACGATACAAATCAAATTTGATTTGGCTTGAACGAATGATCTCCGCATGTGTGGTTCCCACCGTGAAACATGGAGGAGGTGCCTTTCTGGTGACACTGTCTGTGATTTATTTAGAATTCAAGGCACACTTAACCAGCATGGCTACCACAGCATTCTGCAGCGATACGCGCTTAGTGGGACAATCATTTGTTTTTCAACAGGACAATGACCCAACACCCCTCCAGGCTGTTTAAGGGCTATTTGACCAAGAAGGAGGGTGATGGAGGGCTGCATCAGATGACCTGGCCTCTACAATCATCCGACCTCAACCCAATTGAGAGAGTTTGGGATGAGTTGGACCACAGAGTGAAGGAAAATCAGCCAATAAGTGCTCAGCATATGGGGAAACTCCTTCAAGACTGTTGGAAAAGCATCCCAGGTGAAGCTGGTTGAGAGAATGCCAAGAGTGTGCAAAGCTGTCATCAATGCAAAGAGTGGCTACTTGGAAGTTACTACATGATTCCATATGTGTTATTTCATCATTTTGATGTCTTCCCTATTATTCTACAGTGTAAAAAAAAAAAAACCTTGAATGAGTAGTTAAAAAAAATGACTGGTACTGTATAAGCAAAAATGTCAGTCAAAAACGGTGCCAGAACCACGCAGGTCCCTAAAACAGCGGACTTGACATCTATTAAATTGCAACTACTTGCGGAGGTAGACCATTTTTGAGTGTTAAATTTAACACTATTAGAGTTGATGTAACACTTGCATTTTTTCTCACTCTCAACTCCAACTTTACAGTCGACCCTCGGAGTGACCATTGCTCTCAAATTCAGCCATATGGAACAACAATAGCCGTGTGCAACCAGATGCAGTGCTATGAAAATGCCAATTGGGGTTGTGCACTGACCATGCCATTCTTATTGACCTCAGCAGATAAGAGGCCACACTGGCTGGACCGAAGTATCACTGGACAGTCTCTCACTGGACAGAACTACTTGGCGTTCACAAGGCAAATAGTGTCTAATGTCCATCTCACCTCTCTCTCTCATACTCCCTCCTCACCATCATTGTTCTTCCTCCTGTCCACCCTCCTCCTTACTCGCCCTCTCTTTTCCACCCTCCTCGCTTCGTCTAGGAATCGGTTACTCTCTCTCATCCAACATCTTCTGTTCAAACTCTCTGAACTCTCCGAAACCCTTAAGCAGAATTAGCATTAGAAAATATATTTCTGATTTGGTTAATTTGATCATTATCATGGATAAGTGAAAAGGCACTTTCACCTCTTTTTATCAAGGTATTTACAAAAAATCTAGAAAAAGTACATTTTTCTTTAATGTGACAACCTATGCTTATGCAGTATTTGCCATATCAATATAATGTGAAGTCTACTGTATGTTCATATAACCAACCACCTTGCATTTTTTTTGTTTTATTTCCCCAATGGTCTTTGCTTTACATACAGTGCCTTTAGAAAGTATTCATACCCCATCCACATTTTGCTGTGTTACAGCCTGAATTCAAAATGTGTTAAATAGTTTTTTGTTCTCTCACCCATCTACTCACAATACCGCATAATTACAACATGACATGTTTTTAGACATTTATGCAAACGTATTGACAATGACATACAGAAATATCTAATTTACAAAGTATTACACCCCTTTGCTATGACACTCTAAATTGAGAGCCACGTGAAAAAACACACACAATAGCACAATTGGTTGAGAGCCCGTAAAACTGCAGCCATCTCCACCGGCGCCATGTACTCTTTGGCCTGATTGCAAGGCGCCGTGTCTGGAGAAAACCAGGCACAACTCATCACCCACCTATCACCATCCCTACCGTGAAGCACGGTGGTGGCAGCATCATGGTGTGTTGGGAAATCTGTTATGAATGTATTGTAATGTTTTTAAAATTGTATAACTGCCTTAATTTGCCAGACCACAGGAAGAGCAGCTACTGCCTTGGCAGCAGCTAATGGGGATCCATAATAAATACAAATACAAATACGAATGGTATGGAGATACTTTTCAGCGACAGGGACTGGGAGACTGGTAAGGATAGAGGGAACAATGAATGGAACCAAATAGATGCAAATCCTTGATGAGACCTCGTACCGGACAACGATTTTTTCTACAACAAGTCGGGCGCAAAGGACTTACTTCAGATACCCGAGAAGGCCCTCATCCCCGTCGTTCGCGTGAGAAAGAGACATCGAGTACATCGGTCTTGTAAGGATCCGATGGTGAGTGGGTAATCTGCCTCTACCATCAGTCAGTCCTATTAGCCAACGTACAATCATTGGATAACAAAATAGACGAACTACGATCACGAATATCCTACCACCGGGACAATAAAACGGTAATATCGGTAATTTGTTTCACCGAGTCGTGGCTGAACAACGACATGGATAAAATACAGCTGGCAAGATTTATGCTGGATTGGCAAGATAGTACAGCTAACTCCAGTAAGAGAAGGGGAGGCAGCCTGTGTATATTTGTAAACAACAGCTGGTGCACAAAATCTAATATTATTAGGTTGAGTATATCATGATAAGCTGTAGACCACACTATTTACCAAGAGAGTTTTCATCTATATTTTTCGTAGCTATCTATTTACCACCACAAACCGATGCTGGCACTAAGTCCGCACTCAATCAGCTGTATAAGGGCATAAGCAAAAAGGAAAACGCTCATCCAGAGGCTGCGCTCCTAGTGGCCGGGGACTTTAATGCAGGGAAATTTAGATCCGTTTTACCTCATTTCTACCAGCATGTTAAATGTGCAACCAGAGGGAAACAAAACTCTAGACCACCTTTACTCCACACACAGAGACTCTCCCTCACCCTCCATTTGGCAAATCTGACCATCATTTTATCCTCCTGATTTCTGCTTACAAGGAAAAACTAAAGCAAGAAGCACCAGTGACTCGGTCAATAAAGAAATGGTCAGATGACGCAGATGCTAAGCTACAGGACTGTTTAAAAAAAATCCTTCTCTCTACCATTATTCTGACATTTCACTTTCTTAAAATAAACTGGTGATCTTAACTGGCCTAAGACAGGGGATTTTTACTAGGATTAAACGTCGGGAATTGTGAAATACTGAGTTTAAATGTATTTGGCTAAGGTGTGTGTAAACTTCCGACTTCAACTGTGTGTATTACATATTGTAAATATATGCTCATAAACATCTGTATTATACTCAGACAAATTGAATGCTTGGGTGTTCTTGGGCAAAGGTGTGTCCAAAGCTATGTAGGGAAATAAACAGAACCTGAGAAAGGGTACATATGGATGTCTGTAAAAGAAAGCCAAGAAGAATCAAGAAAATGGTTGACTGTGAGAACCTGTAGGAGTGGTGGGATATTTAAACAAAGGGGTGAGAGAGACAGGAAGAGGAAGAGAGAGTTAAAATGATCCTCCTAGCGCAAATCCTTTTCAATCTGATCAGTGTTTGGGGATGGACTAACCAGCTTGGGACTGTAGCTTGTGACCAGGTAAGGAAACGTATTCACCCTAAAAAAAAACACTTATTACTCCTTGATGGTTGCACCTTTTTTTGTAAATATACAAATCTAAAAAAGGTATTTTTGGATTACCTTCAGGAAAATCTGCTTTGCTTTCTCCAAATGGTTGAGAGCCTGGCTATAACTGTATTTTGGAAACAGAGAGTTGAGTCTTTCGGATTGAAAGTAAATGTCTCTAAAGTTGTAGGGTGCTGTTCTTACTCTCTGGTGAAGTCTTGGATTCAGAAGAAAAAGGTAGTATAAAACAATGTGCTCAAATCTGTAGGCATAGCTTTTATTGATCTCACTCACTGTAGAAAGAGTGTTAGTAATTGTCAAGACACTTTACCTGGGACTCTACGAATGCCTATAACATGTCACTTGAAATAGGTCAATGTTTTTCATGTAAATCCATTCTACAATAGACAGATTTTTCCATAGGATCAAATGTGATATTTCAACTTTAGTATATGATCTGAAATTGGCACGTCAAACTAAGTCGTACAAATAGATAAGTTGCGACTGCTTATTTAGGAATAAAATAATTCCTTTGGAGTAACCAAATGTATTGCTGCAATTGTGCATGTTTGTTTTCAAGCTGCATTGGGATTTGGATTGTGTATTATTTATTACTATTGGTAATTTTTCAATTTTCAACATGTATGGTCATTTCTGAAATCTTGTTTGTCAACTGCATATTTTCTCAAGTTCATACTGTGGTATTGTGATTATGCTTCAATAGATATAGAAGAGAGAAGTAGATTGAAATGTCAAGAAGAACCCTTTTGAAACCCTTTTTTCTAAAAGTGTAATGCTAAATCACAACATGATGATTGACTAGCGATACTGAATAGAGAATTTGTCCGAAATAGTTGGATAACAAGGTATTTCCCCAGTACATAAACACTTCCACTGTGCCAAGTCGGGTTTGGATAGTGCTAGTTACAGAGTCAATGGGAACTTAGAGTTTGAAGTCAGACGATCACCTTGGTTGTGTTAACGGGAATATTCACCACTATAGGCATATTTCTCAGTCCAATGACTTCTTTCAGCTGTTCTCTGGATGGGTTTGTGGCCACATGCTTGTGTCGAGGTCATGACATGACCTTTGACACAGGCCCACCTTTGACAACTTCAAATATTTGGCATCTCTACTTACTTGTGGTGATACAGAACCAATTATTTATTTGTTGCAGATATTTCTTATTGGTCATAAGAATACTGCATTTCACAAGTTATTTTAGAACGAAAGATTGAAAGGAAACACAGTCATTATTTTAGATCATTTCCTGTCCTCTGTGGATTACAATGAAACATTGGCTCTTCTGCAGCTTCAACTAATCTATGGTCAGATTAAGTGTCTGTGTTTTATTCTTAGCACACTTGGAGTTTTTGAAGGCATGGTATACAGTTGTACAGGAGACACATGTCCTACAGGATCCTGATACTGTAGCTGCCCAGCGGTGAATGTCACATCGTGTCATGGTTGAGGTTAAGTCGGGCACAACTTTTAGACCTGTGCTTTAACCCTTTGCAGTGAGGTTAACATGGCTCAGCCTATTTACATGAAGTGTTATCAGCAAGCATGTTTAACAAGCCAAAATGAAGGGTCTGTTGATCACATGTTCCTGTTAGTAATGTTTTAAAAACTCCAGTTAACAAAACACTTGTTGGAAACAGCATGGGTCCCACTTAGACTGTGTTTTAGTAATTACATGGATGGACCAGTCTGTGGTGGTACACTGTAATTGTGCTACACAGTCGGGGGTAGCACAGAGGGGTATGGTACAGTGGTGTCCAGAGAATGAATAAGAGCCACACTGTACGTGTTAAAGGGTAACTCCACCATTTTTCAACCTCATTTTCATTATCTCAGCACAATAGAAGTGTCAACATGTGAAAATGGCACATTTCTAAGGTTTGTAGAAAAAAATATGAAGTAAAAAATGACGATCAAAAGTTAAAACATTTTAAAAACAGTGACTTTCAAACACTGAGATTTGCGGTGACATGGGGAGCAAGAAAATACCCTCCCTTGGACTGGAAACTTGTTGCAGGTTTTGAAAATCACTGTTTTTTAAACACTTTTAATCCTGCCCTGTGATGTCACAGAGAAGCATTTTTTAGGGGGACTTTTTAACCACAGATCATAGAAACGAGCTGTTTCACATATGCAGACACTGGTTTGGTGCTGGAGATTATGAATATGAGGTTGAAAAGTGACAGAATTGTCCTTTCAGTGTTGAGCGCAAAAGGTTTTAAGGTTTTATTTCTATTTCTACACAGTTAATGTGCTAAGTATATACCCATGATATAATATATTATATGATACAAACCCATGAAGTGATATATTGTTCAATTTTAAAACTTTAATTTAGATTTAGGTTAAAGGAAATTGTGTACCATTCTTAGCACCTATAGTATACTGAACACTTATTCTATGACATTATTTGTGGAGTACAAATATTTGCAAATACTCTGTGAGCAGTTATATTCTAGCGTATTCTATATATTGCGTCAAGGTTAACCCTTGTCTCCTCTCTACTCTTTCTAATTGATCACAGGCTTTCATTAGTCTCGTTCAAGCAACAGGGGGAATCACTGTGCCAAGTTTACATGCCAATCAGCCATGTTCAATACGCATGACGTGGGGCATGAGTCAAGCACAGCAGGGCACGAGGAGGAAAAGCTTCTTAAAAGCAACAGGACGGGGCATATGGAGACGTCAACCCACGTCTGGCCTGAATTGGCTTGTGGCCTGTAGACTGGCCCAGCTTCTCTGACCCATGTGATAACGATGCTTTGACTTTCTGAAGTGAGCAGGCCAGGGCCAATCCTCTGCCCTACCATCAGATTTTAATCCTGGGAATCCTATTAGTGAGTCAACCTTTAGAGGAGGAAAGTCCCTCCGGGTCAGAAGACTTTGACTTGCCAAGGCTTGGGAAGATTCTTTGTGCGTAGGTAATCACCCAAAACAATAACATTTTGTCATTCCATTGACTTATTAAAGGGATACTTCAGGATTTTGCCAATGAGGCCCTTTATCTTTGATGTAATGTCCTTAAAACAAGTCAAAATGAGGCTCACTGGTGTGTGTGGCCTCCACGTGCCTGTATGACCTCCCTACAACACCTGGGCATGCTCCTGATGAGGTGGCAGATGGTCTCCTGAGGGATCTTCTCCCAGACCTTGACAAAAGCATCTGCAAACTCCTGGACAGTCTGTGGTGCAACATGATGTCCCAGATGTGCTCAATTGGATTCAGGTCTGGGGAACGGGCGGGCCAGTCCATAGTATCAATGCCTTCCTCTTGCAGGAACTGCAGACAAACTCCAGCCACATGAGGTCTAGCATTGTCTTGCATTAGGAGGAACCCAGGGCCAACCGCACCAGCATATGGTCTCACAAGGGGTCTGAGGATCTCATCTCGGTACCTAATGGCAGTCAGGCTACCTCTGGCGAGCACATGTGCGGCCCCCCAAAGAAATGCCACCCCACACCATGACTGACCCACCGCCAAACCGGTCATGCTGGAGGATGTTGCAGGCAGCAGAACGTTCTCCACGGCGTCTCCAGACTGTCACGTCTGTCACATGTGCTCAGTGTGAAACTGCTTTCATCTGTGAATAGCACAGGGTGCCAGTGGCGAAATTGCCAATCTTGGTGTTCTCTGGCAAATGCCAAACGTCCTGCACGGTGTTGGGCTGTAAGCACAACCCCCACCTGTGGACGTCGGGCCCTCATACCACCCTCATGGAGTCTGTTTCTGACCGTTTGAGCAGACACATGCACATTTGTGGCCTGCTGGAGGTCATTTTGCAGGGCTCTGGCAGTGCTCCTCCTGCTCCTCCTAGCACAAAGGCGGAGGTAGCGGTCCTGCTGCTGGGTTGTTGCCCTCCTACGGCCTCCTCCACGTCTCCTGATGTACTGGCCTGTCTCCTGGTAGCGCCTCCATGCTCTGGACACTATGCTGACAGACACAGCAAACCTTCTTGCCACAGCTCACATTGATGTGCCATCCTGGATGAGCTGCACTACCTGAGCCACTTGTGTGGGTTGTAGACTCCGTCTCATGCTACCACTAGAGTGAAAGCACCGCCAGCATTCAAAAGTGACCAAAACATCAGCCAGGAAGCATAGGAACTGAGAAGTGGTCTGTGGTTATCACCTGCAGAACCACTCCTTTATTGGGGATGTCTTGCTAAATGCCTATAATTTCCACCTGTTGTCTATTCCATTTGCACAACAGCATGTGAAATTTATTGTCATCAGTGTTGCTTCCTAAGTGGACAGTTTGATTTCACAGAAGTGTGATTGACTTGTGGTTGGTTACATTGTGTTGTTTAAGTCTTCCCTTTATTTTTTTGAGCAGTGTATATTTTTGATTTTAGATTCTTCTAAGTAGCCATCCTTTGCATTGATAACAGCTTTGCACACTCTTGGCATTCTCTCAACAAGCTTCAACTGGAATGCTTTTCCAACAGTCTTGAAGGAGTTCCCACATATGCTGAGCACTTGTTGGCTGCTTTTCCTTCACTCTGCTGTCCCATTCATCCCAAACCATCTCAACCAGGTTGAGGTCGGGTGATTGTAGAGGCCAAGTCATCTGATGCAGCACTCCATCACTCTCCTTCTTGGTCAAATAGCCCTTACACAGCCTGGAGATGTGTTGGGTCATTGTCCTGTTGAAAAACAAATGATAGTCCCACTAAGTGTAAACCAGATGGGATATCGTATTTCTGCAGTGTGCCTTGAATTCAAAATAAATCACCAGCAAAGGACCCCCACACCATCACACGTCCTCCTCCATGCTTCACAGTGGGAACTACACATGCGGAGATCATCCGTTCACCTACTCTGCATCTGAAAAGACACAGCGGTTGGAACCCCCCCCCAAAAAAACTCCTCAGCCCAAGGACAGATTTCCACCAGTCTAATGTCCATTGCTGTGTTTCTTGACCCAGTCAAGTCTCTTCTTCTTATTGGTTTCCTTTAGTAGTGGTTTCTTTGCAGCAATTCGACCATGAAAGCCTGATTCACGCAGCTTCCTCTGAACAGTTGATGTTGAGATGTGTCTGTTGCGTGAACTCTTTGAAGCATTTATTTAGGCTGCAATCTGAGACATAAATGGTATCCACGAGTTCATCTCACTCTGGATGAATTGAAAATCTGAGCAATTACCAGAATATTTCACTAGACTAAGACTTTTCTGTCATTTCAATAGTAAAACATTGTAGCGTGCACAGTCAAATACTGTAAATCTGTTTTACAGCATTAATGCTGTAGATTGCACTGCATAATGGGTAAATGCTGAACAAAATACTGTTATTAACTGTAATTGGACGCCTCCTGTAAAAAATCAAACCTACTGTATTTCTTTATTGTAATAGCTTATGCCTGCTGTAGATTCAAATGATCACTTTCAGGCACAAACCTCATGCTGTCTGGTGAGACACATGAATATCAGACTATTTTATTAAATTATTTTTGAAGCTGCTGTGAAGTGGAAGATAATGTTCAGCAGCTACTGGGTAGGTATTGTACGTTGACTTATAAATAAGTTATTTTATTGCAAGCCAACGTGGAATTACTGCATGTTTTTTTTTAGCTAACTTAGCTAGCTAGTTAGCTAGCTCAAGTTGACAAAAGCCATTTCAGTCTGCTCTAAATTGCTTTGTAAATATCTTGCTGTGCGACCTAGAAAATAAATTACCCAGATAGTAATTGTTGTGATGATGGGCTTCGCTGTACCGCAGCTTCTGAGTGCCATAGAGAATAAACTGAGTGCAGATTCTGGACCATTATGTTTTCAACATTACTGCAAAGAAAATGGCTTATTTATAGCAATTAAAAAGATATGACCCATATTACTGGCGGAATGTTTTTTTTTCACGGCTTGACATGCAGCATTTAACACAAACCACGTAGAGGGCCGTTAAACTACTCACGAGCCTCAGCCGCTAAAGCCAATGAGAATGACCAGTGCACCGGTGTTGTGTCGAGGTGCCTGCCGACCTAAGGTGCTTCCACTGGGCAGCTCTATCACAGTGTCGCCGGCGGTAGCTAGTAACGTGGCCAATTTAAAAATATATATTTCAGATTTCAAGTAGGATAGCAGTCTACACAAGAAATAACGAATATTGGTAGCCATCTAGATGTCATCGTGATACAGTCTACTCTAGGGGGAAGAGCATGAATGACAACAACACCGGGACCATCTCCTCCTTAGCTGTCACAACCGTGTGACACGTCCGTGTCCGTACAACCTCTCAACAACATTGTTCCATAATGCTACAGTATTAGCTAAACCTGTTCACTTTACCAGTAGTATACAAACATTAAGTGGCACAGAAATAAAGGAAAATGTTTTGAGTCTGGTACAATCACCTGTGGTGTTGTGTAGGCTATAGCAATGTTTTATTAGTTAGCTAGGGTTTGAGGTAGGTGTATCTAGCTGTCTTATTTGTATTTGTTCAATAGCTCAATTGATTTCATAAACGAAATTGGATATATGGCTGTACAGGTTGGAATCAACCCAAGATGATGAATCCTGAAGATGTGTCAACCCCTACTTTGCCCCATTCTTCCAAGAGCTCACTGAGTTTGAATGAAGACCTCTAGTGAGGTAAGTACAGTACACACACACACACCAGTGGAGGCTGCTGAGGGGAGGACGGCTCATAACAATGGCTGGAACAGAGTTAGTGGAATGGCATCAAACACATGGAGAACATGTATTTGGTGTACTTGATACCATTCCACTGATTCGGCTCCAGCATGAGCACGTCATCTCCAATTAATGTGCCACCAACCTCCTGTGACACATACACACACGACACTGGCTTGATATGTCCCTTGTCACCTATCTTTTTACCCACAGAGTAACAGCTCTGGTGCTCTTTGCCTCTCATTCTATTCTTAATTTGTCTATGCTTGTCCTAGGGTGAGAAGAGCTGACAAATCAGAACTGAGGATGATTGTTACGGAGCCCCATGAGGAACACCTGATGCGGGGCTGACTTCTCTCTCCTATCTGCTCTCCAGTCCAAACTGTTCCGTTGTGTGTTTCAGCGCCTCTAAACCCCCTTACCCTGAATAGTTGCTCTGATGACCATGGATCTAGGATTGTACCCAATCTCCATCTTGGGTACAATTAACTCCATCTTCTTCTCTCTCTTTGTCTCATTCTCTCCCCCACACAATATAGTTTTAAAATTAGTGTTGTAATGATGATCTTATTTGGTTAGAAATCTTAACAATTCTTACTTCTATTGTCAATTCTGTTGTTGATTTGTTAATGTTTTTACCAATTTGAATACATTTATTTTTCTTACATTTAGATTTTAGGGAGAATTTTACTACATTTACAGCATTATATAGGCACCAAACTTAATACTGTAATTTTGCTTTACAGCAGAGATGTATGTTACAATACTATTTTCCTTACTGCTGTAAATTTACAGCAAGGAAAATAGTTAAACACATTATTTGTCTAATACACTGTAGATAGAAATATAGCTTGCTGATATAAAGAATTGCCAACTTGACATTGACATTTATATTGTATGTATAAATCTCATCAAAATATAGGACTGGGGATTATATTTTAAGAAGTAGGCCTATCGGTAGGCGTGGTGACTTGATGATAGCCATGGGGATGGGTAAGAGCCTTATAAGAAAGTGTCCTTGTGCTCTCTGTTACCTTCTCCTGGTTTTGCCTCACTCTCTGTCTGACCTCCTATTCAGGAAGTGCTGGATTAATTGAGGCCTTATACCTACTCTTAGAATGTTTGCTGAAGTCATTTAGGTGGTTTGATGGAATACAATCTCTGATTAGGAAGAACATATAAACGCTAACAATGCTAACTTTGCGTGATAGGTCAGTAAATGCCATTCCCCAGATAAACATGTGCATAAACAACCTACTATATCCCTGGTCAAGAGCAGTTCTTTCCATTACTGTACATTGTAACTCAGGGCTACGGTGCTACTGTATCCTAGTCTGTACACACCACCTCAATCACACTGGCATTATTTGTGGCTCTTTCAATGTAGCTTCTTCGGTGACAGCCCCTTGTCTCGCACAACTGTTCCCCTGTTGTTCCACTATGAATAACCTCCTAGCCCTGCATAGTAAACTGCCTGCCTGTCCACATTAAAATGAAAACCATCATTCATTTAACTGCATCCTGATGACTGCCTTGTAATCTGATTACACTGCCCAGGGGGGGTTCTCAGTTGATGCAGTTGGCATCATTCACTGAAGGCCATTGCTGGCTCATTGAAAACCAATAGCGGTGACTGATTGACTAAATAATTGTAGTTTAATTGTTTATGACCCTAGCTCCATTACTCCCCACCGCTGCTCTGCTCGAGTTCTGTCATCGCCATCCTGTTGCTCTGTACTGTTCAGTATATCAATGTACTTCTGATCATGCCCTCGTATGTTGCAGTTGTCTACTCACTGAAGTGACAGCATTTCTCAAGACTTAAAAAAAAAGTATTTCCAATGAAGCTTTTAAAGTGCCCATGACATTTATAACTTATCGCCTTTGTCTTTTCCTTCCAGATGGAAGCACCATCGGCCCTCACGGATAGATAGAAGCCGGCTATAAAGGGATTATTTTGGCTGCCGAACACAGGAGGCACGCTGTGCCACGAGGGACCACCTGGAGGCAGACCCCTCTTCCCTGAACAGAGGAAACGGACTTTGGCACAAAGGGCTTTGGCACGAGGACCTGCATGTTGGAACACTTCTTGAAGGAATTTACCCTGTTGGACAGGGGATTTTGGACTGTTTTGCCATGTGTCAAATCAGCTTGCCATCCGCTCCAAATGACCTCTACTCGTGGTATACATCACACCAAAAATAAAGCGTGGAAGGACAGTCTCCCTTGACAGGAGAGAACGAAAATATGCCCGACAACGCCATTCCACCCCTGATGCTTTTGCCTAAAGTGAAAATGCGTTGGAGTGGAGTACTCCCAGTTTTCATCCTACCCTCTTTGCCTCTTTTTTATCTACTCCTTTATACTCTCATATCTTCCTCGATGGCTGTTGTTAGTTTGCCGGGATTAGACTATGACTATGGAGCCCAGCCAAAGTTTGTTTGTACCCCGATTCCAGCGGATGCAGACCCCAGCTGCTTCACACCAGGCGGGGCAGCACACGGACCTGCCCACGACAGACCCAGCAGTAATGGGCATCATGGACCTGCTGCAGGGGCGCCCAATGGTAACGGCAGGAGGTCGATGGGAATGGGGATAGGAATATCAGACGAGGCCAAATCCACCATCCTGCACCTTCGCGAGAGCCTGGTGCGGCAAAAGGAGACCATCTTAGACCAGCGGGAGACGATCAGGGAACTGACTGCCAAGCTGACCCTCTGTGAGGGCTTTGGCCGGGGGGTGGGTCATCATGATGACCATCACGACAACCACCATGGACCCCCACGTCTCAACACCCATCACCCGAGCTCGCACCACGCCTACCATGATGCTGATCACCACGGGGATCCACACTACCCACTGAACAATGGACATCGATCGGACCCACACCACCGAGGGAAGGACAACGCTGGGAGCAAGCATGGGGCCTTCTCCCCTGAGAAAACTAGGAAAACGCTACAGACACTCAAGGAGAGGCTGGAGAACTTGCAGGTCAGTGGGAACAACAACAAAGGTTGAGTAGGAAGAGGGATAGGAAGCTTATTGGTCCTTTGTGTGAATTTAGGTTATCTTATGCGTCACTACGGGGCACTGTGTCTCGCTACTGACCTGAAATGAAGCACGACAATGGGTGCTCCAGCTTTCTCTCACGCCGTGAGGATATCAGTGGCCTAGAGCCCAAGCTCCATCCATGTGCATGCGTAGGAAGACCTAAGTTGATTAGTTAATTATCCTGACTCTCACCCTTGAGGATATATTGCACTGATCCCATGGGAATTCATGAAGCCTAGGAGAAGGTCTTGTTGAGTGATTGTATGACATATGACCATTGACACTAACAACCAACTTTTTTTTCTTTATTTTCCCATGAATCAAGGAAGTTCCTGTATATGCAAAATCCAACTAATTGACCAACATTTTGGGGATTCCGAAAGATCATTTTTTGGTTCTAATTGATTCGGTTTCTCACCTATTTTCTTAAAAGGATTCTAGCACTCTATAATGAATTGTAAGACTTGCTATGAGACATGCTTATATCCTATACAAGTACTACTAACACTCAATAACACTGGTGGTTCATAGAAAGTAGAGCCCAACCTATATGTTTTCTTTGGGGTCCGATAACGATTCAGATATTTTGTGGGACAAAACTGACCAACACCAATATATCTGTCGATTTAGTGTTTTACGACAGGGAAATTGAAAAGTTACATTTTTCCACACCAAGTTCTCCTAAATTTCCATCCAAAAGAGTAATTGTCCAAGAAATTTCTTCAAATGTTGATTTCTTACATTGTGACAATGAAAATTAGAATGGACGCTAGTGTTCAGATAAGCATGCAATTCACTTTTTTCCATCCCCTTTACTGAATAATGAAACTATATATATCGGTCAGGCTCTAAAAATAAAGTGTTACCAAAACAAACGTGCTATAAGACATCACAGTGGCATATATCCTATACAAGCATTAATAACACTTAATAACACTGATGGTTCATAGAAAGTGTTACCAAATGTCTTGAGGGTGTTAGACAAAGACAGTTCAGCTGAGATTGGCCTCCCGAGTGGCTCAACTGTCAACTGCTTCGCAGTACTAGAGGCATCACTACAGATCCGGGTTCGATCCCGGGCTGTGTCGCAGCCGGCCGGGCCCGGGAGACCCATGAGGCGGCACACGATCGGCCCAGCATCGTCAGGCTTAGGGGAGGGTTTGGCCGGCCGGGTAGTCCTTGTCCCATCGCTTAGGGGAGGGTGTGGCGGGCCGGGCGCATGCACGCTGACTTCGGTCGCCAGCCGTACAGTGTTTCAACACATTGGTGCGGCTGGCTTCCGGGTTAAGCGAGCAGTGTGGCTTGGCAGGGTTGTGTTTCGGAGGACGCTTGGCTCTCGACCTTTACCTCTTTACCTTGCAGTGATGGGAAAAGACTGTAACTACCAATTGGATATCACGAAATTGGGGAGAAAAAGTGGTAAACAAATACAAAAAAAGTCCTATTATGGAAATAAATTCCAACTGATATTCTAGTTTGCTCCACAAAGTTTGAATAACCAAGCACATGGACTAATAATAAGGCATGCAAACATTTCCAATTGTAACTATTCATAATTTTCTCTCTTTCTCCAGGCCAGGAATTCCTCCAGCTCCTATTCAAGCTCACTGAGAGACCTCCTGCAACGCAAAATCAATGCACTTGAGAAGCAGCTCAACAATCACTACGGTGGGCATCATGATTATGGTCACCATGACGACCACCATGATGACCACCATGACGACCACCACGATGACCACCATGACGACCACCACGATGACCATCATGACGACCACCACGATGACCAACATGGACCCGATCCCGATCATGATGATCGACACGATGACCACCACGATGACCACCATGGACCCAGTCACCACGACGATCACCATGATGACCACCACGAGACCCGCACCCCCACCCCCACCCGCCACAACAACCGCCACAACAACCGTCAAAACAGTCGCCATGACCGACACTATGACCGCCATTATGATCGTAGCCATGGCCGCCATGACACCCACCATAACGACCACAATGGCGAACACCATGATGACCATCACAACGACCGTCATGACGAACACCATGATGACCATCATGACCTTCACCACGATGACCACCATGATGATCTTCACGATGACCACCATGATGACCACCATGGAAACGGTCACAGTGACGATGGTCACCATGGCAACGACGACCATGGCCATCATCCTCGTCCATCCTATAACAGCAAGCCGCCGGCTCCAAGACCTCTTGGCCGTGGACACAACAAGCTTGAAACTGTGCTGAGCCACCTTAACCACAGGAACACTGACCCTGGTATTGAAACTCTGATAAGAACCCACTTTGACACTGCATACTATTTTCCGAGTTATATCATGCATGCCGAGTTGTATTTGCAGGTACAAATACTCTGTATCGGCTGTTCATTGCTCATATTTTGCTGTCTTGTACCCTAACAGGTACCCGGAAAAAGCCAAAGAGTCCGGATGCTTTCCAGATTGGCTTCCCTATGCGCACTAACTACATATATGGAAAAATAAAGAGGACCCTACTCAACGAAATCTTCGCCCTCACTGTCTGCCTCTGGATAAAAGGGGGATCAGGGCCTGGCCTCGGCACTCCCTTCTCCTACTCTGTACCGGGACAGGCCAACGAACTGGTTCTGATCGAATGGGGCAACAACCCCATGGAACTACTGGTCAACGACAAGGTGATTGATTATTTTACATACTTTCACGTTGTGCCCCTAGTGACCAATTTGTGAAGATCTATATCTTTGTCCTCACTTCTTACACACATACACTCTCCTACTATAAGGTTTCCTACTGTGATGTGTCATAATGTGATGTGTCATACAATGACTGTACGTACATACCCCAACCAGAAGCCATGGATTACAGGCAACATTCGCACTGAGCTAAAGGGTAGAGCTGCTGCTTTCAAGGTGTGGGACTCTAACCCGGAAGCTTACAAGAAATCCTGTTATGCCCTGCGACGAACCATCAAACACATAAGAAAAGCATCAATACAGGGTTAAGATTGAATCATACTACACCGGCTCCGACGCTCGTCTTATGTGGCAGGGCTTGCAAACTATTACAGACTACAAAGGGAAGCTCAGCAGCGAGCTGCCCAGTGACACGAGCCTACCAGACGAGCTAAATCACTTCTATGCTCGCTTCGAGGCAAGCAACACTGAGGCATGCATGACAGCATCAGCTGTTCCGGACGACTGTGTGATCACGCCGACGTGAGTAAGACCTAGAAACAGGTCAACATACACAAGGCTGTAGGGCCAAACGGATTACCAGGACATGTGCTCCGGGCATGTGCTGATCAACTGGCAGGTGTCTTCACTGACATTTTCAACATATCCCTGATTGAGTCTGTAATACCAACATGTTTCAAGCAGACCACCATAGTCCCTGTGCACAAGAACACTAAGGTAACCTGCCTAAATGACTACTGACCCGTAGCACTCACGTCTGTAGTCATGAAGTGCTTTGAAAACCTGGTCATGGCTCACATCAACACCATTATCCCAGAAACCCTAGACCCACTCCAATTTGCATACCTCCCAAACACATCCACAGATTATGCAATCTCTATTGCACTCCACACTGCCCTTTCCCACCTGGACAAAAGGAACACTTGTGTGAGAATGCCACTCATTGACTACAGCTCAGCGTTCAACACCATAGTACCCTTAAATCTCATCACTAAGCGAAGGACCCTGGGACTAAACACCTCCCTCTGCAACTGGATCCTGGACTTCCTGACGGGCCGCTCCCAGGTGGTGAGGGTAGGTAGCAACACATCTGCCACGCTGATTCTCAACACTGGAGCTCCACAGGGGTGCGTGTTCAGTCCCTTCCTGTACTCCCTGTTCACCCACGACTGCATGGCCAGGCACGACTCCAACACCATCATTAAGTTTGCAGACGACACCAGTGGTAGGCCTGATCACCGACAACGACAAGACAGCCTATAGGGAGGAGGTCAGAGACCTGGCCGGGTGGTGCCAGAATAACAACCTATCCCTCAACGTAACCAAGACTAAGGAGATGATTGTGGACTACAGGAAAAGGAGGACAGAGCGCACCCCCATTCTAATTGACGGGGCTGTAGTGGAGCAGGTTTAGAGCTTCAAGTTCCTTGGTGTCCACATCAACAACAAACTAGAATGGTCCAAACACACCAAGACAGTCATGAAGAGAGCACCACAAAGCCTATTCCCCCTCAGGAAACTAAAAAGATTTGGCATGGGTCCTGAGATCCTCAAAAGGTTCTGCAGCTGCAACATCGAGAGCAACATGGTTGCATCACTGCCCGGTACGACAATTGCTCGGCCTCTGACCGCAAGGCACTACAGACGGTAGTGCGTACGGCCCAGTACATCACTGGGGCTAAGCTGCCTGCCATCCAGGACCTCTACACCAGGCGGTGTCAGAAGAAGGCCCTAAAAATTGTCAAAGTCCCCAGCCACCCCAGTCATAGACTGTTCTCTCTACTACCGCATGGCACGTGGTACCGGAGTGCCAAGTCTAGGACAAAAAGGCTTCTCAACAGTTCTTACCCCAAAGCCATAAGACTCCTGAACAGGTAATCAAATGGCTACCCGGACTATTTGCATTGTGTGCCCCCCAGCCCTCTTTTTACGCTGCTGCTACTCTCTGTTTATCATATATGCATATATGCAGTCACTTTAACCATATCTACATGTAAATACTACCTCAATCAGCCTGAACAACCGGTGTCTGTATGTAGCCTCGCTACTTTTATAGCCTCGCTACTGTATATAGCCTGTCTTTTTACTATTGTTTTATTTCTTTACTTACCTATTGTTCACCTAATACCTTTTTTGCACTATTGGTTAGAGCCTGCAAGTAAGCATTTCACCTGTTGTATTCACACGTGACAAATAAACTTTGATTTGATTTGATATAATTTAGAAAGGAGTGTTTCACCATTTTTAATCTAAATTTTAAATAAGACGTCGCTTATGTTATCAGTCAGTTGCCCCATTGGCAGCACAAGTGGAAAATCAATCACCTCAAGGCAAGCAAGCTTACTACACCTCAGTGTCAGGTGACTCCACTCTTATCCGATCAGGCACCGGAATTTGATTTATCTCCTGTCCTCAAGGAGCGAGGCAGGAGGCAGTTACAGTTCACCTGCTGCCTGCTCTCACCTAGTTTTGCCTCCTGAGAGACATTGGTTCTGTCTTCATTTATCATCCTCCCTAATGGCATAAGACCACAGAGGGCAAGCAGCTTACCTAGCACAGTCATGTGAAGGGACGTCTAATGAGAGGGTGGACATGGGGATAGACACATGGTCTGGGCCCATACCTCAGCATGATTCAGGGTTTCTCCCAGACAAGGGGGGATTTGGTGGTTAAACCTGGGAGATGCCTAGCTATAGCACCTGAAGGATATGACACAAAATAAAAGAAGGCCATCGCATTTCAATTGGTGAGCTATTTGTACCTATTCACAAAACCTGGCAAATTTTTACTAAATATCTCCCTTAAAAAAAGACAACATTTGTGTTTAATTTACCTTCTGAAGGTGTCATTTTTCTAAATGCCCAAGACAATGACACTAATATCCTGTTCTGTGACAGTCAATTAAACTGGTAATAATCTCTCTTTCTCCGAACAGGCAGTGACTTTGCTCTTTTTACTCACGGAAATCTTTTGTTTAGACTCTTCGGGTTAAGCCAATCAATCAATCAATCAATTGGCCAATCATGCAATTAGTTAATTATAATCTATTTTCTTTGCACAGGCAGTGACATTGCCCATGGCAATGACGGATGGGAAGTGGCAACATCTGTGCGTGACATGGTCGACACACGATGGGCATTGGGAGGCCTTCCAGGACGGTGTAAAAAGGGGATCTGGAGAGAATCTATCTGCATGGCATCCAATCAAGCCTGGTGGAGTCTTTATTCTGGGCCAGGAACAGGTACAACTCTACGTTTTATTTCTATGAATTTTCCCACTCAAAGTTCTGAAGAACATATAAAAGCTGGGATAGGAACTGTACATTTCTAAACAGCAGTACTGGATCCCACAGCTGACACAAAATGTTGCCAGCAGGGAATTACTTGTCACACTTACAGTGTGTGTTTGCTGATTTTAGGATTCGCAAACACTAAAAGCTGTTAATACAATCATGTTAAAGCGGATTATCGTCTAGTTGTGTCCTGAGAAGACACAGGCTATTGCCAAAAACTAAGCTTGGAAATCAGTACATTGGTGACTGTGAATGTAAGAACTCTATGTCTCTCTAGACAAGAGATTCCAGCCTGGTCTCAAAGACTAGACGTAAGATAGTAAATGTAATTCCGGGGACACCCAAATTAGTATGATATGTATGGTATGGTTACATTAGACAGAAGTTTACTTAAGGCTAAAACAAAAGTAGGGTGGTTAGTAGGGGTGGATAGGGGATGGGTGGGCATATAATGCAAAAGTCTATCAACCACAAAGGTTGCGTGTTAGAATATCATCATGGACAATTTTAGCTAATTAGCAATTTTGCAACTACTTACTACTTTTTTGCTACTTAGCATGTTAGTTAAACCTTCCCCTTAAGCCTAACCTTAACATGACACTAGGTCATGAGAAGGTTTTAAGAACAAAGGTTGATTGATCTGAACTGCCTAGTTTTAGAACATTGTTAGTGACTAACCAACCTTGTTTTAAAGGAATTAAAAGGTGAAAAACTCAGATATCTGTTTAAATAATTGCGTCTTCATCGTTTACTGTGGGATAGATTGTTCTTGTTCATGTTTTGTGGGCCTTTACACTTAATAATAATGCTGTGCTTTCCTAACAGGATGCCCTAGGTGGCCGATTTGACGCCACCCAGTCCTTCGTGGGCGAAATGTCAGACCTCCAGTTGTGGTCCCGCGTTCTCACGCCCAATGAAATCTACAGCCAGGCTTCCTGTGGAGGTCACATGGCCGGTGACCTCATCACCTGGACAGAGGCAGTGGTTGAGCTTCACGGTGGGGTCACCAAATACCCCTTCGACCCCTGCCACTAAGCACTTCCCCACTCTGCCTCATTAAAAATGTCTGATCACCAAGCCCATGATGTCAGTCAACCAGCTGTACGGTGTGGCAGAAAGGGCTCTGTGCGCTACGCTGCAGAGACATTCTGCTATTTTTGCCATCCATTTCCTCTCTGTTCTGCCTTCCACCTCGCTGGGCCGAGGAACTGAGAGGACTTTAAAAGAGCAACGGCTGGATATAACCGACTGGTCATGACTACTGCTGCTCCCGAGATCCAGTACAGGTAATAGGATTCTAGATGGGTCCATCCATGTATGGCCCGGCCTTAGCAAAGCCCTTCATCAGTCAGGTGTTCAAAGAATCAAAACCTTTTTTTCTGGGACGTATTACGCCTGGATATGGTTCTCAAAGTCACAATAGTCCAGGTGTTATTTGTTGGTCTTTCTGTTTTTGACTGGTGAGCAGGATAATACCAGTGATGAAAAGGAAAGGACTGAGGTAGAATGCTCAGAAACCAACTTTGGACAGTATGGAATGAACAACCGAAATAAAGGCACTGAAAACAGAGCCCTGCAGATGGCAAGTGTATGAGTTGGAAGACATTGATAAAGATTTGATGGTTGAATGTGATGAATGTGAGGGATTACGTAGTATTTTTTTTGAACATGAAGATGGGAGGAGCTCCTCTAGGGATGTTGTTTTTAGGCTTTTAGCCTGTCCCGACTCTACCAGAGATTTTAGAGGCCTGTTTTCTACCACTGTGTTGTACACACATGCAACTGATCAACATTCCACTGGATTTTTCACAGGAACTTAGCTCTACAAAAGCTGATGGTGCTCTGCTTTTGGTTAAAGGAGTTTGCTTTGTCTGTTTGCGGAAACATATTTTTGTAAGTACGTGTGTTTTAATAAAAGGTTAAAAAGGTGGACATTTTGTAAGCTGGAATGTCTGTTTTTAACACAGCAAAACTTGTGGGTTTGGTTTCGACGTATCTCTATGAGTGTGTCTGAAATGGCTGCCAGGTTTTATGCAACAGCAGAGTTGACATTGTCAACTGTCTGACTTGTGGACAGGTGCCCGCATAAATACAGGTTAACTGGCTGTCAAGAGTTCTAAGGTAATGCTGACATCTCCATGGTAACCTGTGGCTTACAGTGGGATTTACCTGACAAGTAGAGCTCTGACCCAGATCCAGACTATTTATGTGCTGTCAGTAGCATACACATGCTCTCAAATAGGCTAAATTCACACATGCACTCAAAACAGCTTGGAAACAAAAATGTAATGCTCTAAAAAATCTGTTGCTTTTTATTAGTTGGGTCTTGTGTTTTTAATGCATGTAAAATGCTTATACAAATCTGAAAAATATAGCCTATGTATTGAATATCAACTGTGAAATTGCATAAACAAATACACACCATTACATTTTTGGTAAGTATAACTTATTGTACACAACACATCCTTTCCTTATCTATCCTTTCAGTGTATATGGCCATCCCTTATCTGTCTGTACAGCATACAAATGAGGAATTTATTTTATTAGTTCACTTACCCCCATTTCAGTGTATTAAGTTCGGACTGTCTATCGTCTCATTGTTTCACGTGAACACTGATTGTAAAAGCACAGAACATTGAGCCAGATATTTCACCGGATGGATAAATGTAAAGCATCCGGTTGCTGTTTCCACTCACTACCAAATATGGTGATGAGAGGAAGCCCAGTGGCTGGCATTGGGAGAAGATGGAGCCAGATGGATTTTGGCTGACATTTTGCTAATTCTTTCCTTGATGAAACATTTGAACTCAATACAGTTTTCTGTAATCTGTAACAAACAGAGTGGACAACGTCTTGTAAACTTTACCCTTTGCCAAAGTTTCAAAAAACTGTATTGTTTAGGAGTGCAAAAGGCGAATTTAGTTATTGCACACTTCACAAAGTAGACATTCCCTAATGTAAATATGCAAATAAAAACTAGAATTCGCCAATAGGATCTCGCTAGCTAGTGCTTGGTTCTGCCCATATTCTTGCTTGGTTCTGCCCACTATGATTCATTTACTCCCATTGAAAATAAAAGGCCCTGGTCTATCTTGGGCTAGTTATAAAAAATCTTTGGTAAAAGGGTCTGTTGTTGCCATGGTGATAGTACAGACCTTGGCTGGACATAGCCCCTTGTTGCTAATAATCATTACAACCATTACAGTATGTTTGTAAATATTTGTTCATGCACCTTTGTGAGAGGACATAGTGGTGTGGATTGTTTTATAAGAGTTTATAATGCCAAGATGAGCATTAAAAAACCCATGCTCCAGTTTATTTTCCTGATAGTGGGCTAAATGTATGTAATGTTTCCCGACATTTTGTGTGTATGTTTCTAATTCATTACATTTGAAAAAGATGATTGATTAATGAATGCTAATACAATTGGATAAAATGCAGTTTAAACATAGCATTGAATGCAGTTTCACCATCAGAATCTATGTTGCTTCTATAAAGTTTGTATAATCTCGCCTTTGGTATGCATTTTATCTGTATATAAAGAAATTCTCAATAGCTTAGTTTTTCTTGTCTGTAAATATTGAACAACCTTTTATTTATTCATGTCTGTGTATTTGTTCAAAAAGTCCCTTTCCTGTGTATGTAAGCCAAAACTATAAGATCGTAAAACGTAAACAAGAAATAAATGGACTAACTCTGGTGAATATTATTGCATATTTCATGAACGGGTATTTCATGTCTTTTCTTTCATTGGTGGTCAGTCTTATGAAGACAAATAATGTTTGTTAAAACTGTGATTAGTAGAATCGGATGTGTTACTGATTGGATAGAGCAAAAGCTTGCACCCACACCAGCCATCACAGGGTAAAAAAATCCCAACATGTAGCATACTGTGAAGGGCAGCTACTGCTATGTTGCTTACACTTATCCAGTCCCTTTACAGATCTGTGAACACCAAAGGGGTAATGGGTGGGAGCTACACACAAAGGAAACAGCAGCATGACTCATGATTAGAATTATTCAGTGAGTCCAACTTGTTTGCCACAAGAGGGTGTTCTGTATGTTCAGTAGCCTATATCGTCATGACGGCATACAGCCACAACACAAGTCAAAGTCAGAATGCTGCGGCTTTGTTTTGTATGCTTTTAAAGCAGCAATCAGCGGTTGAAATCACATATCATCTAACAAATATGAAAATAAATGTACTTTTGGCCATGCTTGGGCATGATATCTGCTAGGTTTGGAATATGCAACAGCAATAGCAATGCTACAGGGCCTAATCTACAGCTGTAGCCTGTATTGAGTCACAATAGTAACTTAGCCTCGGATCTGTACACTATGTTTTTGTTGAATAGCACTTTCAAACCACCCAGGAATTGTGTGTGCCTTGATTTTTGCCTGTGTTGAGAACAGAGATGATAAGAGTGCAGGGGGTGCGTGCAGTTGGAAGAATTCAAATCCTGTTGCTGCCGGTCTTAAATGGCTGGGGATTCTCATTTGCCAAAACAAGACTCTCACACAGCCTAGAAATGGGTCCTCTTCAAAGCAAAACATAGCACATAAATCGCGTCGGTTGAAGCAGATATTACTATGGATTATTGAGGAGAAGGGGAATGTCTGGCAACACTGTAGGTGTCAAAGTATAGATACGCAATGCATTTTAAAACAATAGTAGTTATCTAAGCACGGAGGGCATTTGAATAGAAGTCTTGGGGCTGTACATTGCGTTCCGTTATGACCTAGATACGGTTTGCTGACATCTTTATACTGGGTGCCATATTGAATTGGTCTGACCAGGACAACACTAACAGACTAGGGCCAGGTTTCCTAAAAAACATCTTAAGGCTACGCTCATCTTTAGAACCATAGGATCCTGAGATGCTTTTTGGGTAACCGGGCCCTGGGCAACCACGCATATTCTAAACAGAAATGTCACCACAAGCTACATAAAGTTGTCCACAAACAACACAATTGAATAAGGGTATTTGGTCATAATCAAAACTTCTCCAGCCTGACAGGTTTTGCTATCAAATGTACTTTGCATGAAGCTAAGGGTGACATACTGTCTCAAAGCTCATTTGTGAATTGGAACTCATGAGAGCTGGATCTATTTTCAGCCTCCAGCAGTCTCCCACTGCTCTGGGGGAATGGGAGTCATAAGACCAGGAGAGAATGGGGGCGTCTGAACCGGGCCAGCTACACCCTAAAAAGATGGAGGGGTCAACAGTGAGAGGTGATCCCATTATCATAAAATTATAGCACATTTTATCCAAAGAAATAAGATCAAGATCAAGTTCAGATTATTGCATGTTTGATGTCTAAAAAGCATAATGCTATACTTTTTTAGTATGCATCATGTTTATACTGACATTACTGTATGTGGCTGAAATATTTCCCCCTCTCAGATTGGTGGCATACACAGTACAGACAGTTATCAAGTGACCTTGCCCTGCTGTTTTCTGCTGACTGTGGCCCCACTCCTACAGACCTTCTACTGTGAGTTTCATTAGCTCATATTTTTTTATTAAAAAGATTCAGGGGTCAGAAATAGGAGTCCACTGATTTACATTGTTATGGACGGTCAAGACTTGAGGTTTTAACCCTAACTTTACTTTTTAATTGGCTCTCTCTGCTACCTCATCCTCACTATTTTTGTATCCATGGCAAAGGGGTCGCGGGGGTCAGACTCAAAGACCTGACTCAGAAGCTGAACACCCTGAACAACTCCTACATCCTCCTCTTCCACAAGTACCCAACACTCAACCTGTACAGTCCTGTCACCACCCCCAGTGGTGAGCACAGACATTTAGGTTGTTTTTATCTGGGGGGGAAAAATACTCTAATCCAATAAACTGTTAAATATATGGACAGGCAGAGAAAAGATGATGAAGGATAACCAGGATCAACTTAAAATGTCAAAATGGCTGACAATGACAAGAGTCGTGAAAATTGGGTAGCATCACACTAGGCCTATGCGCTAGGCCTGGCATCCTAATAACAGCATCACTTTAGCTAGTATCAGATGTAGACATGTAGCACCATACACAATCCCCGCTTGATGGTTTTAAGAGTATTTTTTATTGATATATTTAGGAAATATTGTATTTATACAGGTGATGATACAGAGATTGAAAAACCTATTTTACATAGGGAACCTGTTTCACCCCTGTTCACCATTACCCCTGAGTAACCTCTGGCGTAATCTTGTTTCATAGAGCGTGAGTGCAGGCCGTGCCCAGAGGGATGGGAGTCTTTTGGGGAGAGATGCTGCCTCTACACCCAGGAGAGACAGAACTGCATCTCCAGCCAGTACCACTGCTTGTCTGTAGGGGGCAACCTTGCCATGGTGAAGAGTGAGGAGGAGCAAGTATGAAAGAGCCATGAACCCCATCACCCAATGATACCTGCATACGTTAAGGTTTCTTTGGAGGACTGCATTGTAGCCTATTTCTCAATTCTGTATTAATTTGCATTTCAAATGTGGATCCCTTTTGAATCAAGAGATGGTTTAGAACCTATATCATGACAAATCGAAATCCTCAAAAGGTCCTGAGCTTTGGAGGTAAATAGAGAACTGAGATTTACTGAGAATTAATTGGAAATATTAGCAATATATAGGCTGCCCTATCACTCAAAGCTGTGATATTCCTTTATACAGTATACAGTGGACCTAACACAGACACGAACATAATCTATAAGGTCAGTCATGAATGTTTAGACTCATTGCATTCACTGTGTAATACATCACATTTGACACCCTCAGTTAAAGTTAATAATAGATTTAGGAGTTCTATGAAAATGTGGGGTCGTGTCTATTTGAGGCCTCCATCTGAGTGTTGCATTTTTCTCAGATCTTCCCGTGGAAGAGAGCCAAGGAGCTGAGCCAGGGAGACTCCTACTGGATCGGCTTGAAGAACAGTAACCCAGGCGGGGCTGGCACTGGGTGGACAACTCCCCGGTGGAAAAAGGGAAACTTATAGTTACAGAAGATTTGCCTGTGAAGTTAGTCTTGAGCTAAAAAAAAAAAAAAAAAAGTCCCGTAAATGGATAGAAATATCATCCAGAAAATTGAGTTTGGATCTCAATTATTTCGTTTGGCGTGGTGTCCTGTATCGAGACTCGAGACTGTATTACTGTGATTACATTACCTCAAATGACAGTATCAGATGAGGATACTTACTGTATGAGGTCCCTAGTTAAGGTCATGAAGAGAGCATATTTATTGCCACCCGTCCATTTCCTATAAGTACCTGATGCATTATTCTGCATTGATGGTTATTTGACAGAGTAACCAAATGTACATGGTCATTTTGTTTTAAAAAAAAGTCAAACTGATGGAGATTCCTACCTCTACAGGTTTTGGGATATTTCTTGGTATCACGAGCCAGAGAAGGGGGACACCGGAGAGCTGTGTGCCCGGCTGTCGCAAGGAGACAGCCATAGGGCCGGTTGGTACGCCACCATGTGTAAGAACAGCCTGAAGACCATCTGTGAGAGGACCCAGGGCACCGTGCAGTGAAATTCCCCTCCTCTCCTCTTCTGAGATAGTGTGAGGTTAGGGTCCTAGGGTAGGGGTAGGGTAACCACAGTCAGCATGAAAAATCCAATGTGTCTTTTGTGGGCCTAATTGGTAATTATGCAATGTATCTACAACTGAAAATAAAGTTGCCGTAAAATTGCTAGCCTACATCCATTTTGGGACGTTTAAATTAATTCTATAAACCCATTGATTCTTGGGACCCTGATTTTTTTCATTTTTTTGTTGTGTTACAATCTGAATTTAAAATGGATTTTGGTCACTTTCTTACAGCAAGCCTAAGCAAGTTCAGGAGTAAACATTTGCTTAACAAGTCACATAATAAGTTGCATGGACTCACTGTGTGTGCAATAATAGTGTTTAACATGATTTTTGAATGACTACCTCATCTCTGTACCCCACACACACACAATTATCGGTAAGGTCCTTCAGACGAGCAGAGAATTTCAAACACAGTGTCAACCACAAAGACCAGGGATGTTTTCCAATGCCTCGCAAAGAAGGGCACCTATTGGAAGTAGCAGTGTGTGGGTAAAAACACCGGAGGAAGAAAGACAAATAGAAAAAAATGCCATATTACAACCTGTGTGTTGTGATATAACCTGTTAGTTCATATGCCGTGACACCATGTTTTATAGGCCTAAGGAGACAATAAGAAGACACAGTGGCAGAATAAATTCCACTATACATTTGTTTCATTACAAAATCGGAGAGCAAAATCTGTCCGGTGAAGTCAACAAAACATTTAGCATATAACAAACAATTACTCACAGCATTTATTTTTATTTCATTTAACTAGGCAAGTCAGTAAGGAACAATTTCTTATTTTCAATGACGGCCTAGGAACAGTGGGTTAACTGCCTGTTCAGGGGCAGAACGATAGATTTGTACCTTGTCAGCTCAGGGGTTCGAACTTGCAACCTTCCGGTTACTAGTCCAATGCTCTAACCACTAGGCTACCCTGCCACCCAATGGTCAAGCAAGGTAATGGTTCTGAAAATGTCAGACTACTAAACTACGATTCATTTAGAACCACGGAGAGTTACCAGAAGTCGCAAAAAAACACAGAGACACCTCCACTATTCCAGCACCATTTCAACATAATCTAATCACCTATGCTTAGTCTAATACAGTGACAACTAAAAGATACCAAAAGCTATTTAATCCAATCAATGTAAACTAAATACAATGTGGATGTCCATGGAAATGATTTGTGTGTGTGTGCGTGCCCGTGCAAGTAGAGAAAACATTTGACTCCCCCTACTTTTAAAGAAATGCAACTGCCATCCTCCTCTTTCATGTTGCCTACATGGACTATGACTCTGTCATACAGTTGTCCTACGCTACCTGGCTAAAATACTTGCTCGCTAGCCTGTGGACAACGAAACGTCAGGCCAGCTAGTTAACATTAGCATACTACATCTAGCTACAGTTGAAGTCGGAAGTTTACATAGACTTAGGTTGGAGTCATTATAACGCGTTTTTCAACCACTCCACTAATTTCTTGTTAACAAACTATAGTTTTGGCAAGTCGGTTAGGACATCTACTTTGTGCATGACACAAATAATTTTCCCAACAATTGTGTCCAACAATTGTTTACAGCCAGGTTATTTCACTTATAATTCACTGTAACTCTAAGTTTACATACACAAAGTTGACTGTGCCTTTAAACAGCTTGGGAAATTCCAGTAAATTATGTCATGGCTTTAGAAGCTTCTGATAGGCTAATTGACAACATTTGAGTCAATTTGAGGTGTACATGTGGATGTATTTCAAGGCCTACCTAACTCAGTGCCTCTTTGCATGACATCATGGAAAAATCAAAAGAAATCAGCCAAGACCTCCACAAGACTGGTCCCCCCTTGGGAGCAATTTCCAAACGCCTGAAGGTACCACGTTCATTTGTACAAACAATAGTACGCAAGTATAAACACCATGGGACCACGCAGTCATCATACCGCTCAGGAAGGAGATGCGTTCTGTATCCTAGAGATGAACGTACTTTGGTGCAAAAAGTGCAAATCAATTCCAGAACAACAGCAAAGGACCTTGTGAAGATGCTGGAGGAAACAGGTACAAAAGTATCTATATCCACAGTAAAACGAGTCCTATGTTGACATAACCTGAAAGGCTCCTCAGCAAGGAAGAAGTCACTGCTCCAAAACAGCCATGAAAAAGCCACACTACTACGGGTTGCAACTGCACATGGGGACAAAGATCGTACTTTTTGGAGAAATGTCCTCTGGTCTGATGAAACAAAAATAGAACTGTTTGGCCATAATGACCATCGTTATGTTTCGAGGACAAAGGGGGAGGCTTGCAAGCCGAAGAACACTGTCCCAACCGTGAAGCATGGGAGTGGCAGCATCATGTTGTGGGGGTTTGCTGCAGGAGGGACTGGTGCACTTCACAAAATAGATGGCATCGTGAGGAAAGAAAATTATGTGGATATATTGAAGCAACATCTCAAGACATCAGACTTAAAGCTTGGTTGCAAATGGGTCTTCCAAATGGACAATGACCCCAAGCATACATCCATAGATATGGCAAAATGGCTTAAGGACAACAAAGTCAAGGTATTGGAGTGGCCATCACAAAGCCCTGACCTCAATCCTATAGAAAATGTGTGGGTAGAACTGAGAAAGTGTGTGCGAGCAAGCATGCCTACAGACCTGACTCAGTTACACCAGCTCTGTCAGGAGGAGTGGGTAAAAATTCACCCAACTTATTGTGGGAAGCTTGTGGAAGGCTACCCGAAACGTTTGACCCAAGCTAAACAATTTAAAGGCAATGCTACCAAAACTAATTGAGCGTATGTAAATTTCTGACCCACTGGGAATGTGATGAAAGAAATTAAAGCTGAAATAAATCATTCTCTCTACTATTATTCTGACATTTCATTTTTAAAATAAAGTGGTGATCCTAATTGATCTAAGACGGTAAATGTTTTACTAGGATTAAATGTCAGGAATTGTGAAAAACTGAGTTTAAATGTATTTGGCTAAGGTGTATGTAAACCTCCTACTTCAACTGTAGATACGCTACACATACTGAGACAGAGGGGCGCTGTTTCTTTTGCTCGGGTGCTTTGTCCTGTGAGATACAGTATGACCATTGACACTTAACAACCAATGGAACACTGTTGTTTTCCCTCTTAATTTTACCATGTATTGAGGAAGTTCCTGTACAGATTTGAAATCCAATTTAATTTACCAACATTTTGGGGATTCTGAAATATAATTTTTTGGTTCTAATTGATTCTGTTTCTCACCCATTTTCTTAAAGTGATTCTAGCACTCTATAGTGAATTGTTAGACTTGCTATGAGACATGCTATAGGCGTATATCCTATACAAGTACTACTAACACTTAATAACACTGGTGGTTCATAGAAAGTAGAGCCCAACCTATATGTTTTCTTTGGGGTCCGATAACGATTCATATTTTTTTGTGGGACAAAACTTACCAATACCGATATATTTGCCGATTTAGTTTTTACAGCAGGGAAATTAAAGTGACATTTTTCCACACCAGGTTCTCCTAAATTGCCACAAATGTTGATTTCTTACATTGTGGCAATGATGAAAATGAGAATGGGCCCTTGTGTTCAGATAAGCATGAGATTCACTTTTTTCCATCCCATTTATTGAATGTTGGTTATCGGTGGAATCATCGTCCAATATCAATATGTCGGTAAAAGGCTAATATCGTCCGATAATATAGATGAAACTATGTACATCGGTTAGGCTCTCAAATGATTATTTATCTGCCCACTTGGAGATATTAGAGGTAGCACAATATGACCGAAGTAAGCAACCCAGAATGGGCTTAAGTAGAAGAGATGTACAGAAAACAAAACAAAATATGAATGTATTTGAGCCTCCTTGAAAAAGATATGGAAATAAATTCCAACTGATATTCTAGTTTGCTCCACAAAGTTTGAATAACCAAGCACATGGACTAATAGTAAGGCATGCAAACATTTCCAATTGTAACTATTCATCATTTTCTCTCTTTCTCCAGGCCAGGAATTCCTACAGCTTCTATTCAACCTCACTGAGAGCCCCAGACCATTATTCCTCCTCCACCAAACTTTAAAGTTGGCTCTATGCATTGGGGCAAGTCGAGCATCCAACAAACCCAGATTTGTCCGTTGGACTGCCAGATGGTGAAGCGTGATTCATCACTCCAGAGAACGTTGGTTCCAGAAGCAGTTTGGAACTCGGGAGTGGGTGTTGCAACCGAGGACAGACGATTTTTACGTGCTAGGCAGTTCAGCACTCGTCGGTCCCTTTCTGTGAGCATGTGCGGCCAACCACTTTGTGGCTGAGCCGTTGTTGCTCCTAGTGTAACGGTTTTCTTGATGAGAAGGAGAGTCGGACCAAAATGCGGCGTGTCTATTGCAATCCATGTTTAATGAAGTAACACACTAAACACAAACACTATCAAAACAATAAACTTAACGAAAACCGAAACAGCCTATACCTGTGTAACCTAACACAGAACAATGACATCAGGACACTAAGGACAATCACCCACGACAAACTCAAAGAATATGGCTGCCTAAATATGGTTCCCAATCAGAGACAACGATAAACACCTGCCTCTGATTGAGAACCACTTCAGACAGCCATAGACTTAGCTAGAACACCCCACTAGCTACAATCCCCATACATACACACCACATACAAAAACCCATGCCACACCCTGGCCTGACCAAATAAATAAAGATAAACACAAAATACTTCGACCAGGGTGTGACAGAACCCCCCCCCCCTAAGGTGCGGACTCCCGAACGCACCTCAAAACAATAGGGAGGGTCCGGGTGGGCGTCTGTCCATGGTGGCGGCTCCGGCGCGGGACGTGGACTCCACTCAATCAATGTCTTAGTCCCTCCTCCTCGCGTTCCTGGATAGTCCACCCTCACCGCCGACCATGGCCTAGTAGTCCTCACCCAGAACCCCACTGGACTGAGGAGCAGCTCGGGACTGAGGGGCAGCTCGGGACTGAGGGGCAGCTCGGGACTGAGGGGAAGCTCAGGCAGGTTGATGAATCTACCAGATCCTGGCTGGCTGGTGGTTTCGGCAGATCCTGGCTGACTGGCAGATCCTGGCTGACTGGCAGATCTGGCAGATCCTGGCTGACTGGCAGATCTGGAAAAGTCTGGTCGACTGGCAGATCTGGAAGAGTCTGGTCGACTGGCAGATCTGGAAGAGTCTGGTCGACTGGCAGATCTGGAAGAGTCTGGTCGACTGGCAGATCTGGAAGAGTCTGGTCGACTGGCAGATCTGGAAGAGTCTGGTCGACTGGCAGATCTGGAAGAGTCTGGTCGACTGGTAGATCTGGAAGAGTCTGGTCGACTGGCAGATCTGGAAGAGTCTGGTCGACTGGCAGCTCTGGCTGCTCCATGCTGACTGGCTGCTCCATGCTGACTGACAGCTCTGGCTGCTCCATGCTGACTGGCAGCTCTGGCTGCTCCATGCTGACTGGCAGCTCTGGCTGCTCCATGCTGACTGGCTGCTCCATGCTGACTGGCAGCTCTGGCTGCTCCATGCTGACTGGCTGCTCTGGCTGCTCCATGCTGACTGGCTGCTCCATGCTGACTGGCTGCTCCATGCTGACTGGCTGCTCCATGCTGACTGGCGGCCCTGACTGCTCCATGCTGACTGGCGGCCCTGACTGCTCCATGCTGACTGGCGGCCCTGGCTGCTCCATGCTAACTGGCAGCTCTGGCGGCTCCTTGCAGACTGGCAGCTCTGGCGGCTCCTTGCAGACTGGCAGCTCTGGCGGCTCCTTGCAGACTGGCAGCTTTGGCGGCATCCTGCAGACAGGCAGCTCTGGCGGCTCCTTGCAGACTGGCAGCTCTATGCAGACTGGCAGCTCCTTGCAGACTGGCAGCTCTATGCTAACTGGCAGCTCTATGCTAACTGGCAGCTCTATGCTGACTGGCAGTTCTGAACAGGCGGGAGACTCCGGCAGCGCTGTAGAGAAGGAAGGCTCTAACAGCGCTAAACAGGCGGGAGACTCCGACAGCGCTGGAGAGGAGGAGGGCTCCGACAGCGCTGGACAGGCGAGGCGCACTGTAGGCCTGATGCGTGGTGCTGGCACTGGTGGTACTGGGCCGAGGACACGCACAGGAAGCCTGGTGCGGGGAGCTGCTACCGGAGGGCTGGGGTGTGGAGGTGGCACAGGATGGGTTAGACCGTGAAGGCGTACTGGAGATCTTGAGAGCGGTGCTGGCACAGGACGTGCAAGGCTAGGGAGGTGCACAGGAGGCCTGGTACGTGAGACTGGCACCATCTTCACCAGCCGACTAACACGCACCTCAGGACGAGTATGGAGCGCTGACCCAGGTGCCATCAAATCCCTGACACGCTCCGTCGGGCGAATTCCATGTTTAAAACACCAACACAGCAACTCCCTCATTTCTCTCTCCTCCAATTTCCCCATTAACTCCTTCACAGTCTCTGTTTCGCTCACCTCCAACACCGGCTCTGGTTCTGGTCTCCTCCTTGGCTCCTCACGATAAACAGGGAGAGTTGGCTCAGGTCTGGCTCCTGACTCTGCCACACTCTCCCTGAGCCCCCCCCCAAGAAATTTTTGGGGCTGACTATGGGGCCTCCGTCCGCGCCGCCTTGCTTGCTTCGCAAACTCCATTCTCCTATATCCTTCCGCGCACTGCTCCATCGAATCCCAGGCGGGCTCCGGCACTCTCCCTGGGTCGACCGCCCACCTGTCTATCTCCTCCCAAGAAGTATAGTCCATACTGTACTCCACTTTGGGCTGTTCCTGCCTGTTGACACGCTGCTTGGTCCCTTTGTGGTGGGTGATTCTGTAACGGTTTTCTTGATGAGAAGGAGAGTCGGACCAAAATGCGGCGTGTCTATTGCAATCCATGTTTAATGAAGTAACACACTAAACACAAACACTATCAAAACAATAAACTTAACGAAAACCGAAACAGCCTATACCTGTGTAACCTAACACAGAACAATGACATCAGGACACTAAGGACAATCACCCACGACAAACTCAAAGAATATGGCTGCCTAAATATGGTTCCCAATCAGAGACAACGATAAACACCTGCCTCTGATTGAGAACCACTTCAGACAGCCATAGACTTAGCTAGAACACCCCACTAGCTACAATCCCCATACATACACACCACATACAAAAACCCATGCCACACCCTGGCCTGACCAAATAAATAAAGATAAACACAAAATACTTCGACCAGGGTGTGACACCTAGACGTTTCCACTTCACAATAACAGCACTTATAGTTGACTGGGGCAGCTCTAGTAGGGCAGAAATTAGACAAACTGACTTGTTGGAAAGGTGGCATCCTATGACGGTGCGGCGTTTAAAGTCACTGAGCTCTTGAGCAAGGCCATTCTACAGCCAGTGTTTGTCTATAGAGATTGCATGGCAGTGTACTCAAATGTTACATACCTATCAGCAACGGTGTGGCTGAAACAGCCAAATCCACTCATTTGAAGGGGTATCCACATACTTTTGCTTACACAGAGCATTCGGAAAGTACTCAGACCCCTTCACTTTTTCCACACTGTTACGTTACAGCCTTAATCTGAAATGTATTAAATCGTTTTTTTCCCCTTATCAATCTACACACAATACCCCATAATGACAAAGCAAAAACAGGTGTGTTGTAAAAAATCTATTCAGAATAGATTTAAAAAATATAACATTTACATCAGTATTCAGACGCTTTACTTAGTACTTTGTTGAAGCACATTTATTTTCAGGTCTCTCCAGAGATGTTCCATTGGGTTCAAGAACGGGCTCTGGCTGGGCCACTCAAGGACATTCAGAGACTTATCCCGAAGCCACTCCTGTGTTGTCTTGGCGGTGTGCTTAGGGTCATTGCCCTTTTGGAAGGTATAACCTTCGCCCCAGTCTGAGGTCCTGAGCACTCTGGAGCAGGTTTTCATCAAGGATCTCTCTGTACTTTGCTCCGCTCATATTGCCCTCAATCCTGACCAGAGTTCAGTCTTGACTTCATCAGACCAGAGGATCTTGTTTCTCATGTTCTGAGAATCCTTTAGGTAACTTTGGAGAAACTACAAGCGGGCTGTCATGTGCCTTTTACTGAGGAGTGGCTTCCATCAGGCCACTCTACCATAGATGCCTGATTGGAACTCTGGAGCTCTGTCAGAGTGACCATCGGGTTCTTGTTCACCTCCCTCGCCAAGGCCCAAATTGCTCAGTTTGGTCAGGCAGCCACCTCTAGGAAGAGTCCTGGTGTTTCCAAACTTCTTCCATTTAAGAATGATGGACGCCACTGTGTTCTTGGGGTCCTTCAATTCTGTAGAAATGTTTGGTACCCTTCCGCAGATCTGTGCCTCGACACAATCCTGTCCAGGAGCTCTACAGACAATTCCATCAAAATCACGGCTTGGTTTTTGCTCTGACATGCACTGTCAACTGTGGGACCTTATATAGACAGGTGTGTGCCTTTCCAAATCATGTCCAATCAATTGAATTGACCACAGGTGGTCTCCAATCAAGTTGTGGAAACATCTCAAGGATGATCAATGGAAACAGGATGCACCTGAGCTCAATTTCGAGTCTCATAGCAAAGGATCTGAATTATTCTGTAAATAAGGTCTGTTTTTGTTTTAAACATTTCTAAAAACCTGTTTTTCGCTTTGACATTACTGGTTATTGTGTGTAGATTGATGAGGAAAATTTTTTATTTAATAAATTTTAGAATAAGGCTGTAACGTAACAAAGTGTGGAAAAAGTGAAGTGGTCTGAATACTTTCCGAAGGCACTGTTTAGTGTACATTCAGCCTCTTGCGAATTGAAGGAAATTAATGAAACACAGAGACGAAAGATACATTATTTTGTTTATTTTTTAATTGGTAGCTTTTTGGGGGAATCCTGGCTTCCCTTGGCAACCATGAATACACGCCACTACCTATTGGTAGATAAAAATATATATATTTTAAAAAGCAGACAATGAATATCCCTTTGAGCATGGTTTAGTTAATAATTACACTTTGGATGGTATATCAATACACCCAGTCACTACAAAGAGACAGAGAGGAAAGAAACTGCTCAGGGGTTTCACCATGAGGTGACTTTAAAACAGTTACAGAGTTTAATGGCTGTGATAGGAGAAAACTCAGGATGGATCAACAACATTGTAGTTACTCCACAATTACTAACCTAATTCAAAAGAAGGAGGCCCGCACAGAATATTCCAAAACATGCATCCTGTTTGCAACAAGGCACTAAAGTAATACCGCAGGAAATGTGGCAAAGCAATTGACTTTTTGTCCTGAATACAAAGTGTTATGTTTGGGGAAAATCCAATACAACAATATTACTGAGTACCACTCTCCATATTTTAAAGCATAGTGGTGGTTGCATCATGTTATGTGTAGGTTTGTAATTGTTCATAAACGTAATGGAGCTAAGCACAGGCAAAATCCTAGAAGAAAACCTGGTTGAGTCTGCTTTCCACCAGACACTGGGAGATGAATTCAGCTTTCAGCAGGACAGTAACCTAAAACACAAGGCCAAATCTACACTGGAGTTGCTTACCAAGAGGACAGTGAATGTTCCCGAGTGGCCGAGTTACAGTTTTGAATTAAATCTGCTTGAATATCTATGGCAAGACTTGAAAATGGTTGTCTAGCAATGATCAACAACCAATTTGACAGAGCTTGAAGAATTTTGAAAACAACAATGGGCAAATATTGCACAATCCAGGTTTGCATAGCTCTTATCAACTTAGCCAGAAAGACTCACAGCTGTAAACGCTGCCAAAGGTGATTGTAACATGGATTGACTCAGTGGTGTGAATAAATAAATGAGATATTTCTGTATTTCATTTTCAATACATTTGCACCAAAAAAAATGATGTTTTCACTTTGTCATTATGGGGTATTGTGTGTGTAGATAGGTGAGAGAAAAATATATTTAATCCATTTTGAATTCCGACTGTAACAGAACAAAATGTGGAATAAGTCAAGGGGTATGAATACTTTGTGAAGCCATTGTAACTTATGAATGCCTCATGAGCTCAACTGTCATACCCTATCAGAACCCCAAAATATAAGCTTGTTTTACTCCATTGTTTGTAAACAATGTAATTGTGAACAAACACTGAAGGCCTCAAAACATGGTTAAAAGTTGAAAAATATCATTTTTATGTCATTGTATTTGAACTTTATTTCAACAGGGAGTCCCATTGAGACCAAGGTCTCTTTCACAATGGAGCCCTGCATTTTGCAATTTCACACATTTTACAAAATATAAAATACAAGGGAATACAAAAATACAAAATGACATACACATTCAAGAAAAACAATCACATTCCTCAACAAATAAGTCCTCAATAAATATTTTGAATTGCATGAGAGGCATCAATGTATCTAGTCTAAAAAGCAGCTTGGAATGGTGTGGGCGTATACCGGTCATTAAAAATATTCATGCAAGTAGACCGCTTATTTGAGATACAAGTTTGATGTGGGTTCAACCACATTATTTGGGTACGAGTTAACAGAATATGAACTTTTAAAAGTTCGATTTTTAAACATGCTTTTTTAAAAACAGCTTATGGTCTATCCAATTAGGTTAAGGTTAAGAAAAGGGTTAGGGTCAGAGAAAATGCTCTCCTAACCTGCTAAGAAAAGTAACTTCCAGTCGTAGCTGTATCGAAGGGAGATTCCTTAAAAACACGCCACTTCGATTCTGATATGACCAGAAGTGACTTTTCTGCCGCATTGAAGCGTCCCATCGTTTTCGTGACTTTCTCCATTTAAACGGCCTATCTTCATTTATTCACCATCTTTGATATCGTTTAGGTCTTGTTTAATTTTGTATTTGTAAATCATTGTTTTTTTGTTTGTTTTTTACAGCAGGTGGCAGCAGTGGGCTGTCTTTGAATACTTAGAGAAGCCGTTCGTCTTGCAGGTGCACCGCACTATGTTCCTTCTCCCATCATGCGTTGCGTTTTGACGCTCTTCTTCAGAGGACACCGCAAGAGGTCAGTTTATCAGACTTTTAGCGCAGAGGTAGGCCTTCGTTCTTAGCTAATAAAATATTGTTGTTCCGTTAACTAAGATGCACGACATTTTGAACAATCGATGTTGTGTCGTCATTAACAGTCATACAGAAGTGAATAATAATAGGTGTATGTGGCCGTTTGGCTTTGAGACAGCTAACGACTAACGTTAGCTAGCTACAGATTGCTGTAAGCACACCTGTGCTAGTCCAACTAATAAATATATATATATATATATATATGAGCTAGCGAACTAGTTTATTAAGAGTGAGACGGCTAACAATCTCGTCTTGCATGTTAAACTAATTTAGTCAAATTACTTGACTTTCCATTTACCTCTAGTTGGATAGGGATGTCTAGTTAGCATAGCTAGTTTAGCTAGCTATACACATTATCTGCCAAGAAGCTTGCTAGTACTTTGACATTCACATTGCCAATGCACTAGCACCCAGCGCCAGCTAGCTACGTCGGACGTAGAAAAGCTGTAATGTTAGGTGGTTAGTTGTAACCTTCCTCAGTGAATAGTTTCACGAGGGATGAATTCACTGAGGTTTGCAAGTGTTTTGGTTGATTGTCGTGGTTTGTTTGTATTGTTAAGATGTGGTGTGTCTATCGGCTGTGTCCTAAAGTACAATTTTTGCCGTTTTATTGATTAATTTAATTATCATGTTTGTTCTGAGCACCATTGTGAATGAGACCCTGGTCTAAATTGGGCTACCCTGAATAAATACAAGTGGAAAAAAATAAAATGGTCTTGTGTGAACTGGCATTAGCGCAGTTATTGCTGGCCAAGAGTAGGAGCTAGGTTCTGTCTTGACTGATAAATCAGGCTGTGGTACACAATGAATTGGTGTATATACAGACATTTGTGGACAAAATCGTATAAATGTAATTTACAAGCCAGAATGTTGAATAAAATTACATTTTGAACCTTACCGGTTGTCTGCGGTTTGTCCTGAAGATTCTCAAATTTGAATAGGTTCAAATGTAATTTGATTCTAGCTTGTAAGGAACATTTTACATGATTTTGTAAACATGTCTCAGGCTGTATATACATATTAATTGTATATTACAGCCTGATTAATCATACTAGGACATGTCAATTGGGTCCATGTTTAAGGAAGTAGAATTGGACTATAAGCTGCTAGCCTGATTCTAATTGCAAGCATTCCAATTTCATTTTAGGCAAGGTTGATAGAGTGATTATGGAAATTGGTTGAGATTTGTGTTATTCAATATTTTGATTAGTATGAATGTTTTGCAGATTGAAATCAGTCAAAATGTCTGACGTAATTGAAGAGAAGATCAAGAACTACAGAACGGCTCCTTTTGATGCCCGGTTCCCCAACACCAACCAGACCCGAAACTGCTTCCAGAATTATCTGGGTAATAACCACCACACTCTACCTTTTTGTTTGCCATTCAGAGCTGTACACAGAGATGTTTAGGCCAGGCCTATATGGCTCTGGTACTGTTGTCCTTTCAAACAATAGAGCTTATTCACACTGGATATTCAAATACTTTTATACATCTCTCAGGCATCTCATACATTCACCGGCAAAGTTATTTTCTATGCTAAACCAATGTATGCTTAAATAAGGGTTTTTGAAGAATTAATCCACTTCGTCTAGGGGTACTCTGTTGGTCGGTTTTGGACACGCTGTGAATAAGATCCGCAGCATCGATTATCATCCAAAACACCATGACATGGCTATCATTACATTCACTCAATATGTCTTGTAGTTACAATGATAATAGTCCCCATGTTCTTTTGAGTCAGACCCACTGTGGGTGGTTGCCATGGCACTTGCTGAATTCAACTTGAGCTTTAACCAAAGCAGGTAATGCTAAAGCCAGGTTCATGTCCATCGCTGACAGGTCACTTGTTTAAATTGTTTCACTTCCTCGAATGGCTATTTTGCTGCATTAATTCTGGTACCTGCGTAAATGCTTACTTAACTAACCCAAATGATGAACGGGCACCAGCTGTTTAGTTTTTTTCCCTATTTGTTATTCATGTTTTATTTTTATTTAGGCAATTTGTTAATTTACAAATTAATTTACAGTTATTATGTAGCCTTGTACAATGTGAACACCTTAATTGTCAACAACTGCCACTCACCATAATGAGAACTCACATAGTCAGATTGCTATTGACTACTATTGTTATTTGAATACTTGAACGATCCTTGTGTATTAAGTGTAGAATACTGGCACTTAATGGGCTAAATTTAATGAAAATATTCCCTTGGTCAGTTCATATGCGTTTACGTTGTATTGCACATATTTCCCTTCTTTCGACCAGACTTCCACAGATGTAACAAGGCTCTGTCAGACAAAGGCCAGGACGTGGCACCCTGTGACTGGTACCAGAGAGTCTACAAAAGCCTGTGTCCCTTGAGCTGGGTATGTGTCACTAGTTCAATGGTTCTCTATGGACCATACTGCCCTACAGTAAGTGTTGAACACTAATGTATATGTACCCTTGAAGAGACTTATATTTAAATCAGTGGTGCCAGTCATCAAGTAATGCAAGGTTAAAGGTGATGTGGCTGGTTAGTAGTTTCAAGACAAACTCCCCCTCTTCCTTTCTCAATTGTCATCTTTTTTGTCATTTTGTTTTCTGCCATGGGACATTTACTGAGTTTCTCTCTCTCGCTCCAAGGTGGCAAAATGGGACGATCAGATTGAAGCTGGAAGTTTCCCTGGGAAAATCTAAATGGACACATGACTTCTTCCACTGATCTCGCGTCCTTTCCCCCGACTTCCCTTACACACCTCTTAATGTCTCTGTCAAGCATTTTGATGTTTCTGTAAAAATGACTAATAAATATTTTAATGTTGTGGTGATATTTGGTCATGCTGACTTTGGTTTGGTGTTGGACAGTCCCATGAATTAATCCACAAGACAGGATAGGTCGGTATATTGAAAAGGTACAATAGAATTTAGTAAAATAATTGCTGACATTTGGTAGGATGACCTGCCAAATTCTCTAAAACAACAGAGGTAGCTTATGGTATAGAAATGAACATTCAATTCTCGGCAACAGCTCTGGTGGACATTCCTGCAGTCTGCATGCCAATTACACACTCCCTCAGAACTTGAGACATCTGTGGTATTGTGTTGTGACAAAACAGCACATTCTAAAGTGGCCTTTTATTGTCCACAGCACAAGGTGCACCTGTGTAAGGATCATGCTGTTTAATCAGCTTCTTGATATGCCACACCTCAGGTGAATGAATTATCTTGGCAAAGGATAAATGCTCAAACATTTGTACACAACATTTTAGAGAAGTTGTGTATGAAACATTTGTTTTTATTTCAGCTCTAGACACATGGGACCAACACATGTTTATATTTAAAAAATGGTTGCATGTTTATTATTTTGTTCAGTATACATTCAGAACTACTCAATGAGGGAATGTGAACAACCCTCAAAGTACAATGACACCTGGTAGCCGACCAGGTCAGAGTAGGTAGACTAAAATGCTGCTACAGTATACAGTAGATGTATCTCCTAGTAGTCTGTATAGAAACCAACGTGCGCAACTATGGGGAAAACAGCCGGGTTTGGCTTAGATTGTCATGTTAAAATAATGGGCATCATGCCTCCCCAGAGATGGCGCTAGTGGGGGACCTAAGATATATAAATAGGTGCGTTATGAGTTTCTGATTAGGATGTCGTAACATGTAATACCTGAGTAAAGGATTATGCTTGCATTTTACCAAACTTTCCGACGTGAGTTATTCACATAACATGGTGTCAGAGAAATGAACCCAAAGCCAAGCGCTACGGAAAAGAGGACACGGTTTGTGGACAATGTAATCGCTCTCGGATAAAGGCAAACAAGTGGAAGAATTGAGCGAGGACGAAGAGACTGCAATATCCCAGTCAAATTCCGATGCCAAGCGCCATGGACATGAAAGGTGATTTGTATCAAAACTGGTTGTTTTTCCGTGATCCGTGGGAGAATTATGAAATCCTTACCGTCTTAGATAAAAACGAGCCGCATGTGCGAGTAGCAATACTGCTTAGCCTTATTGGAAGAGAGTGCCATATGCTTCAGCGTTATCTAGATTTGGGGGAAGAGGATATACAAAAATAAAAAATCATTGACGTTTTACAAAGACATTTTGAACCCACTCGTAATGAGAGTTATGGAAGATTCATTTTTAACACGTGAACAAACTCAAGCAGAGACGTCTGGTCAATATGTTGTGAGGCTGCGTCTGATTCGTGTGATTTCGGGTCAATGAGAGACGAAATGCTCAGAGACAGACTTGTGATTGGCTGTAAAAATGAGAGCAAGTATGCTGTGCGAACCACAATTTACGCTGACTAAAGCCATAGATATATGCAGAGCAAGCGAACAGCGACACATATCCAATTAAAAAACATGACTACTGTATTTGTTTGAACAGACAGGATCTGTCAATTATGCCACCCAGAACAAATACAGAGGCCATGTCGATAAAAATGGAAACTTAAATAATCGGACAGTGATGCAATGCGGAAAAGTTCTGAAGATGGGTGCATGTACTGTGGATCAACACACGCAAGAGCCAAATGCCCAACATATGGGGTTATATGCAAATTCCGTGGAAAAAATAAACATTTTGGTAAAGTGTGCAGACAAAGACAAAGTAAGCCTGCCAATCTGCTAGAACAGGATACATGCAGTGATCAAAATGATGATGAAGAAAAGTGGACATGCTATACATGACAGATGTTAATTCTGTTCAAAGTGGCAAAGATGAATGGTTTACAAACTTAACACTGCCCCACTGATGTGTGATAACTGTGATTATGATCCAAGCAGCACTCAAATGCCAGCTAGACAGTGGCTCAACTGTCAATACACCTGGCCAAAGAGACTTTATGTAAGTGATGGAGATGCAAAGCCACAACCAAGCAAGGCTACGGCTGTACGATGGCTCGGTTATTACACAAGTAGGGGAGTGTGAACTACAAGCCAATCATGATGGGGGAAACGTGCTAAAGTTCCAATTGGTGAAAACCTTCCAAAAGCCTCTCCTTTCAGCAGAAACGTGTGAAAAGCTTAAGTTGCTACAGCTCAACCACCAATGTGTTGTTCATCATGTCAGCACTCAAGAAAAACAAAAGGTCCCATCAGACTTGAACTCCTCAGAGGCAATACTGAAACAGTTTGAGGATGTTTTTGAAGGGATGAGTGCTCTGCCAGGTGAGCTCCACCTGGTGGGGGATGAGTCTGTTAGACCAGTTCTACAGCTTCCCCCCCGCCGAATCCCCATTCCACTGAAGGAAAACATACTAACGGCTGTTGATTCAATGGAGGAACAGGGTGTCACTACGAAGGTCACCAAAGAGTACATCCATCCTGGTAAGGGACTACTGGACATACAGAGACAAACTCACAATGCAGGAAGAGGTCGTCTACAAAGGCGATAGGGCGGTAGTGCCAGAAACTCTACGCCCGATGATTCTCTCTCGTATCCATGCAGGGCACTCGGGTCGAAGCCAGTCTCAGGAAAGCCAGAGACTCAGTATTCTGGCCCAACATGACCCAATAAATAAAAAAATGTGTGGCTGTGTGCAGCATATGTAATGCTAATCTACCTAAGCAGCAAAAGGAAACGCTGCACCAACATGACGTACCAGCACGTCCTTGGTCTAAAGTGGGAATGGATCTGTTCACAGTAAAGAATGTTCCTTTTCTGATTATAGTGGACTACTATTCAGATTTTTGGGAGGTGGAGAAATTGACACAACAGCCCCTTGCATCATCGACTGTTGTAAGCAGCAGATTTGGCATACCTGACAGTTGTGGTGTTACAGATAATGGGCCCCAGTTCATGAGTCAAGACTTTGCTTTGGTTTCAAAAGCCCGGGAGTTCCATCATGTGACCTCCTCACCCTACCACAGTCAGAGTAATGGTAAGGCGGAGTCAGCAGTGAAAATAGCGAAGAATCTCATCAAAGGCTATGCAGGAAGGCACAGATGTGTGGCAAGCCATTTTAGCGTTGGGTAAATACTCCCATAGAGGGCTTCGGCAGCAGTCCTGTACAGAGCTTAATGTCTAGACACTCCTTCTCTCTGTTGCCAACAACTCCCAAGCTCATCGCACCAAAGGTCATTAGGGATGTTCAGGCACACCAACGTGCACATCAGGACAAGTCAAAACATTACTATGACCAGCATGCAAAACATCTGCCTGTGATAAAACAAGTGCTCCTCTCACCTCACTCCAGGGATGCCACATGGAGTCTTGGCACACGCATAGGGCACATCAGCGCAAGGTCATATGAAGTGGAAGTAAAGGGACGAAAGTATCAAAGGAACCGGAAGGACATACGCCCAGTTCAGAAGAGCATAGGGCACAGGGGGGCTACATGGGAAGACTGTGAATATCCTCTGTGTGGTATGGGCAGGACACATAATGAGGAGACGGGGAAGACCACACCAGGGCAGTTATCTCTGCCGACCGTGCCTCCACAACTTTAGGGATATGTGGAAGAGGAAGGAGAGGCACTGAGGATCCCAGAGGTGCCCAACGTCCCAGAGGAGCCAGGAGATGACCTGAGGTGCCCAACGTCCCAGAGGTGCCAGGAGAGGACCTGAGGATCCCAGAGGTGCCCAACGTCCCAGAAGTACCAGGGAGAGGACCTGAGGATCCCAGAGGTGCCAGGAGAGGACCTGAGGATCCCAGAGGTGCCCAACGTCCCAGAAGTGCCAGGGAGAGGACCTGAGGATCCCAGAGGTGCCAGGAGAGGACCTGAGGATCCCAGAGGTGCCAGGAGAGGACCTGAGGATCCCAGAGGTGCCAGGAGAGGACCTGAGGATCCCAGAGGTGCCAGAAGAGGACCTGAGGATCCCAGAGGTGCCAGGAGAGGACCTGAGGATCCCAGAGGTGCCCAATATCCCAGAGGTGCCAGGAGAGGACCTGAGGATCCCAGAGGTGCCCAATATGCTACCATTGTGACACACTTGACTAGGACAAAGGCTAACATAAGACCGCCCCTGCGGTACGTGCACTATCTCCCTTAAGAGATGGACAATATATTTCTTAACCTTGTAAAAAACAAGGTGTTGATAATGTAAATATGTATTTTCACTGTGGTATTAAAATGGTATGAAGTGCTCGAGCTAATTACTTATGAAAGGGAAGATGTTAAGATAATGGGTATAATGCCAACCCAGAGATGGTGCTAGTGGGGCACCTATCTAGGATATATAAACAGGTACATTATGAGTGTCTGATTAGGATGTCGTAACCTGTAACATGTAATACCTGAATAAAGGATTATGCTTGCATTTTACCAATCTCTCCGACGTGAGTTATTCACATACTGTAAACATACAGTTGACAATGTGTAAACTATGTTTATAGAAAAAGTTTATTGAAAATATAAATGCATTTGCACAATGAACACTTGTCTCTCAAATACATTGTTACAGCGAATTTTACAGAAGTAAAGATAGTTTCAGGTTGGATATTTGCGCTTTCAAACCTCAATAGCTTTCAAACCACTTGAGCCACAGACTCCAAATAAGTGTCATGATGTTGGAAAAATTGCGCACAACATTGCACAGTTCTTATTTCACGATTTGGACAATAAAATGTGGACATGTGAGCAGCATTTTGTATTCCTAGTTGAATTAGTTAGGGAGCGTGAACAAAGTACCAACTTTTTTTTTTACATATGAATTTCAACAGCTCCTTGGTCATGTGACCTACTGACTTCAAACAAGGTTCAGAATGTCCACTCAGTGGACCTACACATTGCACACCCTGTAGTTTGTCCATTGTCATCTCACACGGTTTTACATGAATTTTCAATGTTTCTAATTTCAACAGCTCCTTGGTCATGTGACCTACTGACCTCAAACAAGGTTCAGAATGTACACTCAGTGGGCCTACACACTGCACACCCTTTAGTTTGTCAATTTTCATCTTACACCATTTTACACAAATTTTGTCAACTTTATAATTTCAATCGCTCCTTGGTGATGTGACCTACTGACCTCAAACTACTTTCAGAATGTCCACGGACTGGCGGAGACGGCGCCGCGAGGCGTCCAGTGCGGTAATGCGACTGATCCCAGAGAAGCTTGCGGGAGTCCGGGGGAGAGTTATCTTTTCTTTCTGAAGGGCAGGGCACCATGGAATGGGTTCACCCCCGAGAAAGGGGCCCAAGCCCTGGAAAGCATTGCGGTTCCGGCGGCGTCCGGTGAGCTCTCACTGGCCCTTGAAGATCCAGGGGAGAGGGTGTACATTTCAAGCCGGGCCGTATCCATATCCGCAGCAGGTCTCCAAGGTGAACAGCCTCTGGCATGTTTTAACAAATAAGGGTAGTTGGCAAGTCAGATCCTTAACTTCGGGTTAAGGATTGGCTCTAAGGGCTGGGTCAAGGTTTCGTACATAGCAGAGAAGCTCACTCGCTGCGATCTACTGAAGGTCAGCCCTCGATCCAAGCTTTTGTCGGGGACGGAAGGCGTCTGACTCCACCATCCTCCTTCTTTACCAGGTGCACGCAGAAGGGAGAGCCCAGGAAGGTGGGTAGAAGGAGTAAGACATTGTGCTCTGAATAGGTAGGGGGCTAGGTGGTGGTCGCCCATCCACCCAGGCCCGTCCTCTGGTGGGACTGTGAGTCAGGTTGGGACTAGCTGTGGAAGTCAAAGGGTCACCAGGTGCACAAGGAGGCCTCCCCCAGAGAGTGTAGGCCAGGAGTCAGAGGTCACCAGGTCAATGGGGGCCTGCCTGGAGGCGAGGAAGGCTCCAGGGAGAAGGCCCAATTGAATAGGTGTTTGAGTGACACTGTCCTTTAGGGGGTCAGAGTAGGGAAATTAATGTAAAATTGGTGATTCGAATATGGACATACAAAAGGGTGTGCAATGTGTAGGCCCACTGAGTGTACATTCTGAACCTTGTTTGAGGTCAGTATGACCAAGGAGCTATTGAAATTAGAAAGTTTGAAAAATGTATGTACAAACGTGTGAGATGAAAATGGCCAAACTAAAAGGTGTGTAATACAGAAGGGTAGTCAGTGGACATTATGAATCTTGTTTGAGTCCAGTGGGTCACATGATCAAGGAGCTATTGAAATTAGAAACATTGAACATTTATGTAAATCGACACTAAAAAAAAATTGTGCAATGTGTGTCTATGCCATCGGGTTAGTGACGGTCCCTAACTGCTGTTAGTGGACGTAAGGAAAACTACAGGCGAATATCCGTGGAATATCCCACCTGTCTGTTTTTACCTCGGTGCGAATATTTGCCATTTTAGCAGTGACATGAAATCAAGAACAAGATGCAACCAGCTAAAACGAGTCAGATACGATTCCCAGCATGGCAGTTTCTTGTCATTGTTGATAGCTATCTGCCCATCCAGAATCACAACTCACTGACTTCTGCCACATTGAACCGTGTGCATCGTTTTCGTGACGTTGTCAGGTAACCCATCTATCTATGCACTGTAGGATATTACGCGAGAATAATGAATACACCTCAGCCACTCACTCTCAGCCTCTGTCGTCACCTCACAAAGTGTGTAGTTCATTTATATTTTGGGGGTAAAAATGTGAACAACAGTTATAGTATTTTGATGAACTGAGGATAATAATTACTTTTTTAAAAATGATGCTCTTTGCACCCTTTATTTATTTATTGCCCTATCCACGACCGATGGACACACTAATCTAAAGGATCACTATTTTTTTCCACTGACCCGTCATAGCAATAGTGGGAAACAGTGTATACAGACCTGTGTACCTATGGTTGAACATTGATTGGCATATGTGTTGCTAAAAACATGTGCGATTTAAACAGAAGCTACAAAAATTATGTAGTTCGAATAAAACCGTTAACTTAGACGTTCCCCTAGCCTATATGATGCAACTGACCACGAGGGTTGCAGGAAAGACTGCCGAATGCTTGTTACATCAAACTGAATGAGGTGAAAGTGAGGAATGGATAAATTATACAAGGAAAGTGCTCATTGTCTAAATACAGGCACAACCTTTATTAAATGATCAGTATGATGAAAGGGCACAACCTGGTGCAACACCGTTAAAATTCAGTTGACATTGATGCTGCAACATAAAATTCGTTCCCACTTTCTCAAGACCAGACTCATTCAAGTGGACCAAGTAAACCAAGGAAATCATGTATTATGAATAGATGGGAAACTCCATTCACAGTAAAAGCAATCAAATGTATTGTCATTTGTGCCATGTTACTCCAACCAACATTTCAAAATTATTTTTGGCCCGTTATTGTCCAAACCTCTTTTATTTTGGGAATAATGGGGCACTATGTAAGTGAGCATCTTTATTTTGATCTCAATATAATAGAAAGCGAATGCTTTATTAGGCCTATGGTCTGCATAATTACCAAGAGCATCGCTCTTTCTTTGGGAACATCACCTACAATGTAACAATTTATGAACAATAATTGTTTCATTCTGCTTGTTCATGTTGACTGAATAACCCTGAGTCATGGGCTACTGTTACTATTCTCACACTGAGTCACGAGATTTCTGACAGCCATGTGACGTGATACCCTATACAGTTATTCAATTTCAGTCCCACTGCTTGAGAACAATATACGGGAGGTAATTTATGCAGCATATATATATATATATATAAACCTAATTGTCGAACAGGCTACACATATTCTACCACTTCAACCATTTAAACAAATATTAGATGCAGGAATAGCTCGAACAGAAGAGCATACAAACGGATGGATCCTCATCAGTATCGCGGACGGTGCCAGGCGCGTGATACATTGCTTTGGTACTGGGGCAGCGTTGCATCAGCAGCATCCGTCATCAGCTCAAGGTCTCCTTCGCAGAGCATCATGGGGAGGACGCTGGAACCGCTGGTTCTATCCGGGGACCGCTACATCCCCTACAACTAAACCAACGTTGGTTCACCATCAGCACCATAATAGGAGACCCACGCCAAAAAGAGGTCACGCAGAGAGCATCTCGTTTTTCATAGGTTGTTAGGAGCTGGACTAACTCCTCAAAGGGAAACGTGCGGATTGTCGCGCATCCACTCCACAAACCTGAGCTATATGAAACGAATAACGAAGACATTTGCAAGGGACTTCGTTTTAATAGTATTCTACCGCATTGGTGCCAGTTGAATCGTGGAGGGCGGGAGAGGAATAGCACGACTGGTCACGACAGGTGAATTGCGGTAAATTGCTTGTTTTATACTATTATATGACATATCTAGGGCATTGCTGACAAACCGTCTGTATAAAATATTGATTAGTAGGTCAAGAATTAGTGCCTTTATAGTAGCTTTTGGCCGTTTACGAAGTGTGGGAATCACTCTATTTGACCGCAAAGTCTACGTTTTGCATTTCATAGAATAGTGATTTTTATAGCGAAGTATGAATATATTGTTTTTGCTGCCATCGGATTCCTCTATTAGCTCAATGCGCATAAAACAAATCCATTGAATAAAATTGTAAACAAATGAAGACATTGCAATCTATTAAGACGTTAGAAAGTAGGCTATCAGGATATACAATTATTCAACTTGTTATTTTAGGGCTACTTCAGTTCAATTCATAAAAGCAACAGGGCAACGTTTGTTTACAACTGTGATCAGATTCAGCACCAAGGACAACGTCTTATCAGTTCCTTATTTTGCAGGCTGCAGCTTTCAAGACTGTGCGTGCTTTTCCACCTGAAGATCTTTTCTCTTGTCCTCCTGTCCTGTTTGTCACCTTCTCATCAAGAGCTGCTATTTGTTAGTGAATATCTGTCTATTCACTGAAGATGGTGGAGGAGGAGGTACGTTCTGCCCCCTAATTCAACCCTGTAGACAGAGTAGCAATCTATGCTGCTGTTATTATATGCTGACCATGCCCTACTCACAAGTACTATACTTTGACCATACAATGTGTGGCCCCTCAAAAGGTCCCTAAACTTTTGCATTCCTACAATCCATCAAATTATTTCCAGTTCTGTTGCATGCGGTCAGAATGTCATATGACTGTTCAAAACCTACTTCATGGTGGTGGGCGTTGTGCTGTATATCAGTGAGTCATGTTCTACGCTGAGCTTACCCCTTGACTTTTTCCACATGTTGTTGTGTTAACAGCCTGAATTTAAAATGGATTCAATTGAGATTTTGTGTCACTGGCCTACATACAATACCCTATCATTTACAAATGAATAAAACATGAAAATCTGAAATGTCTTGAGTGAATAAGTATTCAACCCCTTTATTATGGCAAGCCTAAATAAGTTCAATGTGCTTAACTAGACACATAATACGTGGCATGGACTCACTCTGTGTGCCATAATAGTGTTTAGCATGATTTTTGAATGACCACCTCGATCTCTGTACACCACACATACAATTATCTGCAAGGTCCCTCAGTCAAGCAGTGCATTTCAAACACTGATTCGACCACAAAGACCAATGCCTCGCAAAGAAGGGCACCTATTGGTAGATGGGTAAAAATAAAAACCAGACATTGAATATCCCAGAATATTCTAAACATGCATCCTGTTTGCAACAAAGCACTAGTGAAACAACAACCAACTTGACAGAGCTTGAACAATTGGTAAATATTGTACAATCCAGGTGTGCAAGGCTCTTAGAGACGTACGCAGAAAGACTCCAAGCTGTAATCGCTGCCAAAGGGGATTCTAAAATGTATTGTGTCAGGGGTGTGAACACTTATGTGAATTAGATATTTGTGTGTTTAATGTTCAAAACATTTGCACAAAGTTATAAAAACATGTTTTCACTTTTGTCGTCATGTGGTATTGTGTGTAGATGGGTGAAGAAAAAAACAACTATTTAATCTATTTCTAATTCAGGCTGGGAAAAAAAGTGGAATAAGTCAAGGGGTATGAATACTTTATAAAGGCACTGTAGGATTGAACAGTTAGATTACTGTTCTATGAGTAATAGGTTCCAGAATGAGCTTTTATGTCATGGATGTTTATTGTGCAATAGACTATGGCATACACTTCTAATCATTCATCTCTGCTATTGACATAATGAACTAACCCAAGGCCTTTTGGAGCTCAACCTATGTTGTGGTATTAGATATACAGCCAAAGCTAATCAACTCATCAATACAATTTGGCCCCAGCGTCTTTCAGTACATGAGTGGGTTTGATTGGTTCTCTTACAGTAGGTTAATGAGATAAGAGTGAACGGTTCAGTGAATGGCTCAAAAAGAATTAGGCCAGAATCGTTGTTGTATGTATATCTCTCTCTCTCTCTCTCTCTCTCTCTCTCTCTCTCTCTCTCTCTATTTATATATATATATATATATATATATATATTTAACGGTCACCTTCAGGCAGTTGTTATGAAAATGAGGAAGAGACAGAAATAGTATTGGAGCGAGAGGGCTATGGAAGAAGTCGTGTGTCTGTCATTAGAAACAGGGAGGGGGGAAAAAGAGGAGGAAATAGATGCGGTCTGGGATGGGGTTATGAAATAAGTAGTGTGTTACATCATTAGAAACAGGGAGGGGGGGAAAAGAGGAGGAAATAGATGCAGTCTGGGATGGGGTTATGAAATAAGTAGTGTGTTACATCATTAGAAACAGAGAGGGGGGAAAAAGAGGAGGAAATAGATGCAGTCTGGGATGGGGTTATGAAATAAGTAGTGTGTTACATCATTAGAAAAGAGAGCGATGGGAACACAAAGAGGAAAAGAGAGATGGAGACCTGAGACAGAATCGGAGTGTACAGTTCACTAAGGTCAGATGAATAAGTTCTACTTCTGTGACTCTGAAAAGGACTACTACCCTGTTGAATTCTTATTTTTATCTGAGTGTTGCTCACTTTGCAAACAACCCCATTACTAGGCTACTAGCACAAAGTTACATTGTACACATACCTGACGTATGACCGTGTGTAATCGTGAATATTTTTTTTAATCAAGTACAGCATTTGGCTGGGCTGAAAAGGAAGACCTCTTTTAACGCAGTCCTATTTTACGACTTATCTCTTATCCCGACTCTTTCAATATTGACACAATTATTGCACAAATCATGAGAATTGTACACATTTTGAATGCATCTCCAGGCTGCTTATTTCTACTGAGTCATTGTGACTTTACAGGCGGCGAAGGGGGGGTAGAGAGAAGAGAGAGGGGGAGTGGTGGAAGGTGAACTTCAGGATATAAACAGAGTGAGAGGAGGGAGGGAAGAGAGAGAGAGAGGGATAGAGGGAGGGACTGGGTTTGGCCGAGGCCATAGTGTTTAGCTCGTTTGTTTACAGTGTGTTAAAATAGCACAGACTGTCACATTGTACGTTTTTGCGGACACATGCTTTGTCTTGTGACACATCCTTGCCTACTTCAGATTCTATTTTTCGTTGGGATTTCCGGATAGTTCCTCTATTGAATTGCCACCATCACTTTGGGAGACCTTCCCATCCAAACACACACATACAAAACACAGAGAATAAATGCCATCTAAATATGTTTGGAAATCTGTCATATGGTGGAAGAGAAAATGTCATTCAGTAGGAGAAGAGGTGAAAGGACAATGTTTATAATGGACCAGAATTGCGTCATTCAACTATAGTTAGATGTAAGGTGATGTAAAGATCAAATAAATTACACTGATGCCAAGAACATTTTTGATCTTATATTTCATTGCATTCAAAATTTGGGGGTGTCATTAGCGTTTCCTACACAAGTCCCTCACGTCTCTGTCATCTCTTCTCGCACAAACTGAGGCTCACATACGGACTCAACACCGCCTCAACCGCGAGCTCTAGAGGTGGACCAAAGGGCACCTAAGCCGCGAGGAAAGGTCGGCCCAGTATCATATAACCTCTAACAATATGCCTTCTCAGCAGTGTCTCTGCATAGTGTTCCGTATTACTGGATTCAGCAGAAAAGACCCAGAGCTTGATTTATGTGGCCTTCAACGAGTTTCATTTGAGATCTGGCTACAGGGTCAATTAAGGATACAGTCAAATGTAAATAGCCTACATTTTGGTACCCAGCATATAGCCATGTTTATATGCATACAACTATAAAGTGGTCTGCTAATGTTATAATGTATCTAGCAGATCTCAGCATTTCTTTAAAGTCTGGGGAAATACCTTTTGCATGGAAATGTGCCCGACCCCTCTCCATGAAGATGGAAACTCCTTAGACCCAAATAACTATAGACCTATATCAGTAACCTGTTCAATAGCAAAATTATATGAGAAATGAATACATTCCCAAATGTATCAGTACCTAGATGACTTTAATTTGACACTTTTTTTTTATCTGTCTTTAGACCCACCCATTCTAGTACTACAGCATTAGTGAATCATACAAATGATATACATTCTCAATCTGACCAAGGCAAACCTACTGGTGCCATCTTTCTGGTTTATCCAAAGCATTGGATTTAGTCGATCATCTTACTAGGAAAACTTCAGAACCTTGGTTTCACTAACAGATCACTAAACTGGTTCCATGTGTATCTCAGCCATGGAAAACAATGTGTTTTCATGGAAGGACACAAAACACAACTGTTTGTACTCAGTATAGGTGTACTTCAAGGCTCCTTCTTTTCTCTGTATTCATAAATGAATGGCATCTAATTGTTTTGAAGAGACATGTTCACTTACACGAGGACGATGAAGTGCTCTATATAACCAGGCTCAAATATTCTGCGGATACAAGCAACTCTCCCACGATGATTTTAACACTTTACAAAAATGATTTCTAGCAAATCATTCGGTGGTTGTATTGAAGACAAGTCCCATATCATACTTTTTGGTACACGGCAAAGACTAAACTCCACAGCTAGCAATTTCAAAACTCATGCAAGTGATGGAACAATGCTTGAAAATGTGGATGGTTTAAAAGATCTAGGTTTGAGGATAGACTCTGAATGGTCTTTTGGAAAGCATATTGATGATTTTTGAAAAATAATGAACTCTAATAAGCTTCGGGTTACTCTACAGATCGAAGAATGGTTTTACTGTATCTGTTAGAAAGACCTTAGTAACCCAATTGCTGCATCCTATCCTAGACTATGGGGACATTATCCATCGGAAAACACAACCAAAACCTGACTTTGAAAATCAGAATTCATGTATCACAATCTTTGCAGATTCTTTCTTGGATGCTACTGTAAGACACATCATTGCACAATGTATGAATCACTAAATTGGCTCTCACTCCGAAACAGAAGACAATCGCATTGGTGCCGATTTATTTGTTAATGTATCATCTTAAATGTCCTTGTATATATTTAAGGAACACCTCACTTTACAAGACTCACACTACGTTTTTTGACAACAGCAGCAATTGCAAATTCCAAGGGTACATCATGGGGTTAGAGTAAGGTCTTTCAGATACAAAGACCCAACTGACTGACTGGAGTCATTTACCTAGAGAAATCAGAGCATTAAAATAACACAGTGAATTTAAGAACAAACTGTTTGGGGTTTTTAACTAATAGAAACATCACCATGTGAAGAAATTTGTAAATATGTACAGTACCATTCAAAGGTTTGGACACACCTACTCATTCCAGGGATTTTTCTTTATTTTTTTTAACCTTGTTGAATAATAGTGAAGACATCAAACTATGAAATAACACATATGGAATCATGTAGTAACCAAAAAAGTGTTAAACAAATCAAAATATATTTATAAGTAGCCATCCTTTGCCTTGATGAAAGCTTTGCACACTCTTGGAATTCTCTCAACCAGCTGAGGTAGTCACATGGAATGCATTTCAATTCACAGGTGTGCCTGTGGAATTTCTTTCCTTCTTAATGCGTTTGAGCCAATCAGTTGTGTTGTGACGAGGTATGGTTGGTATACAGAAGATAGCCCTATTTGGCAAAAGACCAAGTCCATATTACGGCAAGAACAGCTCAAATAAGAAAAGAGAACGACAGTCCATTGTTACTTTAAGACATGAAGGTCAGTCAATGCGTAAAATGCCAGCGCAGTCGCAAAACCATCAAGCGCTATGATGAAACTGGCTCTCATGAGGACTGCCACAGGAATGGAAGCAGTTCATTAGAGTTACCAGTCTCATAAATTGCAGCCCAAATAAATGCTTCACAGAGTTCAAGTAAAAGACACATTTCAACATCAACTGTTCAGAGGAGACTACGAGAATCAGGCCTTCATGGTCTAATTGCTGCAAAGAAACCACTACTAAAGGACACCAATAATAAGAAGAGACTTGCTTGGGCCAAGAAACACGAGCAATGTTTCAAATTTGCACTGTGTCTTTGTGGGTGATCTCTGCATGTGTGGTTCGCACCATGAAGCATGGAGGTAGAGGTGTGATGGTGTGGGGGTGCTTTGCTGCTGACACTGTCAGTGATTTATTTTGAATTCAAGGCACACTTAACTAGCATGGCTACCACAGCATTCTGCAGCGATACGCCATCCCATCTGGTTTGCGTTTATTGGGACAATAATTTGCTTTTCAAGAGGACAATGACCCAACACACCTCCAGGCTGTGTAAAATCTATTTGACCAAGAAGGAGGGTGATGGAGTGCTGCATCAGATGACCTGTCCTCCACAATCACCCAACCTCAACCCAATTGAGATGGTTTGGGATGAGTTGGATCGCAGAGTGAAGGAAAAGGAGCCAACAAGTGCTCAGCATATGTGGGAACTCCTTCAAGACTGTTGGAAAAGCATTCCAGATGAAGCTGTTTGAGAGAATGCCAAGATTGTCCAAAGGTATCATCAAGGCAAAGGGTGGCTATCTCAAATATAAAATATGTTTTGATTTGTTTATCACTTTTTTGATTACGACATGATGTGTTATTACATAGTTTTGATGTCTTCGCTATTATTCTACAATGTAGAAAATATTAAAAATAAAGAAAAACCCTGGAATGAGTAGGTGTGTCCAAACTTTTGACTGGGACTGTTGAAGAGGTTTATGCTGGCCAACACTGATTATTGTTGCATTAACTCTACACTGGTGCCAGTTTCTTTTGCCAAGTACACATTTTGCACAGGATTGACAAAAGCCCCATTGATGGAGGAGGATAAAATCCTTGGCATTGGCAACAGTCACGCAGTCCCATCCAACCTATAAGATCACAACGAAGCACATTTCATAACCCCGATCTGGGCTCTTCACTATTTGTGGCTCGATGGTGCTAAACATAGGCCTTTCCTTCTAGCCTGACCCTAATTATCCTTGTTATGGTACCACAATAATAGAGCTAACCGCTTTGGGATCTTTTTGGAACACCATATAAGTGTTATGCTGCCATCTGAACATTTCTCTGGAGACACCAGTTGAGGGGGAGCGCGGTTCTACCTCTGTCTGTCTGTATGACTCATCCTCCTTCTACCAAATTTGTTTAACAATCTTTTGGTTACTACCTGATTCCATAAGCGTTATTTCATAGTTTTGATGTCTTCACTATTATTTTACAATGTAGAAAATTGTAAAAAATAAAGAAAACCTTTGAATAAGGTGTGTCCAAACTTTTGACTGGGACTGTATGTATGTGCAGTATATATTATAGGGGCTGAAATGTGTTAGTTGTATTAGTAGTTGTAGCAGTAGTCTTTATTAGTTCTAAGCCTATTAGTAGTTGTATGCTGTTTGTTATGCTGTTAATGTACGTTTTAGTTTTGTATTACTATTTCATTGTTATTGCTATTAGACAGCAGTTGCCATATTATTCTGTCTACTATGTATTGTTTTTTTTTTTTTTTTTTTGGGGGGGTTGGGGACACTTGAAAACAAGATGGTGCAGCTCAAGAGATTTCATCCTGCAAACATTTGTATGAATAAGTAAATATGCAGTGGTGGTAGAGGTTGAGAGTAGAGTAAAGGTGGTTTGGTGAACTACGCTCACATGATGCGCAACCTCCTCTGAGACTTCAGGAAGTGTAGGCTTTACCTCTGTATTAACGCTGTATTAAGTCATGCAGGCTGCAGACGACTTGGGTTTGACACCTGGCCAGAGACATTATAATATCTTAACCTGTAATTCTGTATGATGTAATTTACAGACAGTGTATGTAGAACAGTACTAATGTCTCTGCTCTGACAGTGTTCTCGTTTTACACTATATGGGCTCTTAATCAGAATGTACTGCCATTAACCCAGGGGCACAACTCTGGTTTTAGAAGTGGGTTGGGCCAAAAAGGTAATGAAAATAAATGAAACAATTGGTCGGATAAGCACCTCAAACAGCCTACCTGACCGCTCGGAGGCATCCACATGGTCCTAAAGCACACCTCGTTTTGTATCACATTCCAGTGATAAAACTTGGAGGGGGGGGGGGGGGTTATCCATAATAACACACACTCTCCCCATTCTGTCTCTAACAGAAAAAGCAGGTGACAGGATACCTCCTGTTCTCCCTGGCCACTGCAGTCATTGGCTCGCTGCAGTTTGGCTACAACACAGGGGTCATTAATGCACCTGAACAGGTTTGTAGGCTTATTTAGTGTTTTCTTATAACAGTGAAAGCATGTGTGGGATTTGGTTTTGTTAAGCGTGACATTGTTTAATAGCTTTCCATTATGCTTGTCGATATTGTACTAGTGATTTGTTTTTCACAGTGCTTCATCATGCTCTAAATCAAGACGTTGTATCTTGGTCATGCTTCATCTCTGATCTTTCTCTCTCTCCCTCCCGCTCATTTTATTTCTTCTCTATCTCTCTGTCTCTCTGTCTCTCTCTCTTTCTGCTCAGAAACTGCGGGCCTTCTTCAATAACACATGGATGGAGAGGTATGCCGAGCCCATCAAACCAGGAACGTGCACCATTGTGTGGAGCTTGTCGGTGGCCATCTTTAGTGTGGGCGGCATGGTGGGCTCCTTCAGCGTCGGAGTGATGGCAGACAGATTTGGGAGGTGAGTGGTGACCCCAGTATTCACCTATTTCAACCCGATGCCATTTTTCACTAACTATCGATAGTTTTCTAACGTTCACATTTTGGAACAGGGTAGGAAGTGAAGTTTTCAATGCAAAAACCAAAAGGTTTGACATGTAAATTAAAAACCACTGCACCTTCACACACTGTAACAATATTATTTGAGCCAGCATACTTAGAATAACATTTCTAGCCCATTGTCAATCATCTTCCCTGATGAGAAAAAAACACACAAGCTTTTATTAGCTACCCACACGTATTGTCTATGGCAGAACAATCAGCTGTGAATAACGTTTCTTGAGCAGGGCAGCAGGTAGCCAGGGCAGCAGAGCGTTGGACTTGTAACCGAAAGGTTGCAAGATTGAATCTCTGAGCTGACAAGGTAAAAATCTGTCGTTCTGCCCCTGAACAAGGCAGTTAACCCACTGTTCCTAGGCCGTCATTGATAATAAGAATTTGTTCTTAACTGACTTGCCTAGTTAAACAAAGGTATAAAATAAAATTGACAGTATTGGGATTTTCATCCTATGAGTGAATTTGGTCACTCTTAAGTTCTGGTTCTCTGCCTTTCCTTGGTCTGTTTCTGCCTCTGCTACGCTGCAGGAACCAATGAGGCTCCAAGGAATCAGTGGAGAGTGGTTAGAATGGTTGCTCTGTTTTTTCCTCCCTCTACATCTTAACCTCTCTCTGTCTATCTCTTACTCTGTGCAACACTTTGTCTCTGAAGCCTCCAATCTGTGTGTGTCTCGGGGTATTGGGATAAAGGAAATTGTCCATGTTCCTGGTCAACATCCTGGCTGTGTTCGGAGGCCTCCTCATGGGTTTCTCCACCATTTGCTCCTCCTATGAGATGGTCATCGCTGGACGCCTCGTCATTGGCCTCTTCTGCGGCCTCTTTACCGGCCTTACGCCCATGTATGTGGGGGAGCTGTCCCCCACCCCTCTCCGAGGCGCCTTCGGCACCTTGCACCAGCTGGGCGTAGTGATTGGCATCCTGGTGGCTCAGGTCGGTCCTCGATGGCAGCCATCTTGATTTTCTGTCCTTTAACATAGGAATAGTCTTAACACGCACATTACCATACCACGTCTTTGCTTATGATACTGGGAATAAAGTCCCCATATAAGAATATTCTGTTTAATGTGTGGAACATTATTTTATGCAGTGATGTAGTTAAAAAATGCTTGTGTAAAATAAAAAAAAAGGTGCCTAAACGGCGTTTACTTCCTTTTACCCTCCACTACACCACTGCTTATATGATTAAGTCGTAACCGGCAGACATTCTGATTTACTTGTCTCTTAACATTGGAGTAATATCTTTCTCTAATTATTTTCTCATTATTCAAATGATTTAATGAGTATTAAATTCGTTTTTAACGAGCGACTACATCTTGCTCTAGGAATACAATTAGTAATATTCCTCCCCTTCATTTTCTCCCATACGCTGTCATGGAACCTTCTCCATTTGAATCCCTTTATAGAACTGCCATAGTTGAATCCTATCTACCATAGTGTATATCCATCCCATCAGTGCTTCCAATCCCATCAATGTACAGCATATTCCATTCATGTTTGCATGTAAACTGCGAATGAAACATTACTGGTAGTAAAGTTAATCCTACTTAAACCTCTCTGTGTTGTAGATATTTGGCTTGGAGTCTCTGCTGGGGTCGGACAAGCTGTGGCCTCTGCTGCTGGCACTGACGGTCATCCCGGCCGTGCTGCAGTGTATCCTGCTGCCCTTCTGTCCTGAGAGCCCCCGCTTCCTCCTCATCAACCAGAACAAGGAGGAGCAGGCCCGCAAAGGTGGGTGCTCCGAACCGTAGAAACCATCAAATTGTTGGGGTTTGAGGTGCTTTGCACATTCTAGTATGCTCCAAATGCAGTCCTTTACTCTGGTTCGTCAGGAACTCTGATTTGTCAGGAAGATAAATGGAAAAACTTCATTTTACACTCCTATTTTAGCTTGTATGGTATCTATTTGCAGAGAAATTATGTAGTGAGCTTTTCATGCATAACAGTGTCTAGGGTTTACTGAGAATGGTGTGACAAACAAAACATCCGGCCTGCGGCAGTTCTGTGGGCAAAAACATTTAAATAAAAAAGGGGGAAAAAAAGAAGATTGATAACGTTATGTAAGAACTGGCACGACCATGGACAGATACTGAACAAACAACTACAACGCAGGCAGGTTTTAATGTTGGTGCTACGATCGCTAGTCTGCTTGACAATGTGCACAACTGATGTGTTAAAGGTCCAATGCAGTCATTTAATAGAAAAAACGATTTGTCTACCCCATTGGTAATTACAGTCTTGTCCCATCGCTGCAACTCCCGTACGGATTCGGGAGAGGAAAAGGTGTCCTCCGAAACACGAGCCCGCCAAGCCGCACTGCTCGCTTAACCTGGAAGCCAGTCGCACCAATGTGTGGAAATATATATAAAACACAGGGAAATCACATTTTTGACTGCACCGGGCCTTTATAAATGTCTTACGCACCTAACATATTTCAATATTTTCTTGAACAAATTGTCATTGGTTGACTTTCTAGTTACCTAATGATTTCACAAATACATTCTCTCCTTTTACAACTTGTAGTCCTTTACTCTCCATCATAGTGTCACGTATCTGTCCCTCTCACTCCACCGTTTTCTCCCCCCAGCCCTGGTGCGTCTGCGTGGCACAGAGGATGTGAGTAAAGACATGCAGGAGATGAAGGAGGAGAGTTCCAAGATGGCCATGGAGAAGAAAGTGACCATCCTCGAGCTGTTCCGCACCGCAGCCTATCGGCAGCCGCTCCTCATCGCCGTCATGCTCCACCTCTCCCAGCAGCTCTCCGGAATCAATGCTGTGAGTGAACTATGACTCCCAGGGGGCCACAGTACAAACACATTCTAATTCGTTTAAGTGCCACCAAGGATATCTCAGAGGACAGCCTAACAATACAGGGTCGTATTCACTAGGCCCGAAACAGCAGAAAAAATAGCAGAGACAGAGACTATCTGCTACGGTGTGCCCTTATGAAGGTGACCCGACCTTCATACAGAGAGAAACTGCAGCTGCCTATGCATAGTTGAATGGCAGGTGCATTCAACCTGCCTTATATTCTCAATGATTGCATGTTTGGGAGATTTGTTTGTATTATTCAATGGATTAAACATGATTTAACGGGCGTACGGCAACTCCATAGTGTAACAGTGTGATAAAAAGACCACTTTGATAAGATGTGGCTACCCATTCATAGATCATGGCTTTGCTGCAGATCAAGAACATAATCCTATTGTCTCCCTCCCCCAACCCTGTTCAGGTGTTCTACTATTCAACTGGTATCTTTGAGTCAGCCGGTGTCACCCAACCCATTTACGCCACTATTGGAGCAGGAGCTGTTAACACTGTCTTTACAGTGGTATCTGTAAGTATAACATGCTGCATGTATTACAGTAGTGTTTATTGAGTTTTTATGTGAATGTAATGTATGTTTACTGTAAGGTAACTTCTTTCTCTGTTTTTGTCAGCTCTTCCTGGTCGAGAGGGTGGGACGAAGGACTTTGCATCTCGTCGGATTGGCCGGAATGGCCATCAGTGCCCTGCTCATGACTATTGCCCTCCTGTTGGTGGGTGTCAGTTTCTATTGGTTGTCATTCAACATAACAGATATGTCATTAATTACAGTAATTCAGTTTCATTGCTATTATTGATGACAATCTCCATCTCCTTTCTCTCTATCTCCCTCCCTCCCTTTCTTTCTTCCTTCCTTACCTCCCTCACTCCCTCTGAGTAGAAGGGCTACTCGTCTCTGAGCTACCTGAGCATTGGGGCAGTGTTTCTGTTCGTGGCCATGTTTGAGATGGGGCCTGGACCTATCCCATGGTTCATAGTGGCAGAGCTCTTCTCCCAGGGTCCGCGGCCGGCCGCCATAGCCGTGGCCGGCTGCTGCAACTGGACCGCCAACTTCCTGGTGGGAGTCAGCTTCCCCAAACTGGAGGTGTGAGAGGTTTCTCTAGGTTTCCCATTAGGGGAGAATCCTAACTTTCACTTAAGTAAACACTTCACATAGTCATACAGTGAATCATTAGAATAATTAGACTTCCACTCTTTTTCTCTCTCTTTGTTTGTAATTCTGTAGGAGCTGTGCGGGCCATACGTCTTTATCATCTTCATGATCTTACTCATCTTCTTCTTCATCTTCACCTTCATCAAAGTCCCAGAAACAAAGGGCAAGACCTTTGACGAGATCGCCCGCGAGTTTGGCGGGGCCCCCCCGCCCCCCACCACCTCTGTGGAAGCTCCTCCCACTAGTAGCAGCGTAACACTTCCTGCCTCGCCCATCAAGGAGAAGGTCCCATTGGTGGGAGCGGCAGCAGCAGAGGATAAGTCCATCTCAACTGTACAGGCGAGCTTGTAGAACCCTGTGTCAGGTCGAGGGTTAAATTTCAGGTGTTTGGGGTCAGCAGGTTCAAAAACAGATACAAGCTTTCTTTGGGAGTTCAGGTACATGGGGACGAGTGATTGAGGTGACGGGAAATATACTTTTCGTGTACATGGAAAGCCACAACGCACACATATTTTGGTGGAATACGGTAGCTAGGATTTCTTTCTTTCATGTGTAATATCTTTTTGGAAGTGTTCTCAATTTATAGGTCAAAACTATTATTGAATTGTTTTGCCTTTTACTGAGTGCATCATCATTTGAAGAGCAAAGTGGGCCTAGTCAAAACAAACAACCTCAATAGGGTTTCTGGTTAATAGTAGTTTTAATAGTAAAACTGTAGATTAGGGTCAATTGCTTTTTTAAATAACCCAATAATCCCAGAATGATCATACATGGCATTTTCTTTCAACAGATATATTCGTGATCAAAATGATATGCTTTTACCCTATATTCAATGTAAGAATCCACTGATAAAGAATCACATTTGGATGGTTGATGAAGTAAGAGAGTACATCTTTCACTTTGACTTAAGCTGCACCGTATTAACCAAATAGAAATCAATTAAAACTCCACAATAGCTAATATACTCTTTAAAAAGCACTTTAAGGCAAATTAATTAACATAAGTAATCATTTGATAAATATTTACCTGAGGGAGTGCTTTTACAGCTATAGCCTATTAGAAAAATACTTTAGGATAGCGTAGAATTGCATTTAACTATATTGACTAAGGCGACTGCAATAGAGGTTTCAAATTAAAAAGGATGACACTTTATATAAAGGATGGGTAACATTAATAAAGATAGTTATTTTGGATATTAGATTATAATAGATTATGATATGTGTTGTGATGTTATGAACTTGGATTCGATTAGAATCAACCATAGAGAACAAAGGACTCTATTGTATTGAGTGCAATTTTGAATTTTTCTGCAGTGAGAGCATTCAGTAAAAAAAAAAAAGGAATATAATTGTGACGGTTGTCTATTCAATGTGGATTTGAAATACCACAATAGGAGTTTAGTTGTGACCAAATGTGAGGATTTGTACAAAATTGCTTTTTAATTACTCTACTTTGTGACCATTTGTCTGACAATTACCATGTGGAACATTTTTTTAAATAGTAATATTTGTGTAAAGATTTCATTGTATAGATATAGTCGATAAATGTTTATTTTTTTGTGGTTGTGTAAATGATATGTAGTAAATTTTGCTCCAAGCGCAATCACTATTTATTTTGCTCAGAAAGATGACACAGGGTCATGGCTTTGTTCCGTATTAATATAATATATGGTGGATATATGATATGTGTTGCACTGGGGAAAATACATTCCTTTGATGGTAGTGTTCAGTAGTTGACCTCTACTCTTAGGAGAAAACGTTATTCAGTGGCTGCACTCCCTCACTACTGTTAACAAGACTGCAATACTGTATAACTGAACCATACCCAGCTACCATATGCACATTCACTTACTGTACACAGTAAGAAGAGTATTTATTTGTAAATATGTATTTCAGAAATAATATTTATATGTTGAATGTGTGCTTGTTCTGACTTATGGGGTGCCCATCGTCCAACAGATATTTAGATTTGTTTCCTAGTAATACGCTGAAGCATTGAGACACAATTGCTCTATTAACTTTGTGGTTAAAGTATTATTTATGTCAAAATATACACTGGAAATAAAACCAGTTTCCTTACCACTGCTCCACAACAGTGCTTCCCTCACCCTCCCCCTCTTCCACTTTCCACTTGCCATCCACTTGCTTAGTATACACCTTATGGTGTCCTCAGTGTGTGTCTAAAAAAAAGTGTTTATTTGTATTTTTTTAGGATTGTATCCTGTATTGTCACAGAGATCTATTCCAATTGACTTCAGAAAACCATGTTGTTTTGAAATGGGGTTTTACCCATGCTGTTGGTATTGCTATTATGTCGATTTTGTCCATGGCCTTTGTTTCATGGCCTTCCGTTTGCTTTGAGTGATCGTGTTTATGAGGTCCATGTTTCTGCTGTTTATTTGCGCCTCTTCTTCAGCACCTTTCAGCTAATGTGTACCGTATGTGTCTGTGAACACATTCTTCCTGCTTCTAAAGTCTTTTACTCTTATTCTCCATTAGGCACCAAACAAAGGGCATTTAAGCAATGTCTATAGCCTGCCATAAACAATTGAAATTAAAATGTATGAAATAATCCATGTTGGTATTGAATTTAAAAAATATGGTCAAATTAATATTTCAAGATCATGCGAAGTGCAGAAAAGCACACTTTTGAATCCATTTTGATAATTGTCCTGTATTGGGAAAATGTATCACACAAACAGTATAAATCTGACTATACAATAGCTTTTGAGAAAATGAAACATTACAACAAACTAACAGCAATCATGCACCCTCATATGTTACATGTATTCGTTTCACTTATGTTTGTATATATGAATACAATGTTAAATAAAATATCCCACATCTAACAAACACACAGCCTTTGATACCTTCTGATACTATCGTTGGCAAGTACAAAGTCAGCGTTTTGCTTTATTAACCTAATTTACATCCACCAGGTGGCATTACAAACAGCAATTCCTGGTTGTTTGTTTGTGTACTTCATCTGGACATAGTCTTTCAACATGATTTGGGATTAGGTGATGTTGACAGAGACCATTTTGAGTGACAGGTTTAGAGCTTGAAGCTTCGAAGGAAAGAAAGTGGCCAAAGTAAGTACATTGTTTAACCTCGTTTTAAAATAAAATAAAAAATGTAATGGTAGCTTTACTTATAAACGCATCTAAGTTAACTAGAAGGTAAAACGGTTTTGCTCATTTTACATACGTGAAACAATGATTTCTGGAAAATGTTTGTATGGTCACACAATTGGGGTAATCAAATTCATTGTAGCGGATGCACAATGCTGTTCGAATTATTATTTCATGATGCAGCTACAATGTAACAGGAAGCATCACATACATTGTCGCAATGAATTACATATTAACCGTGTAATATTAACCGTGTTCAATGGCAGGTAGATATTACGTTGTAATAACTATGTTGTTGTTACACATTTTGGCAGGCGACCTACGTGCGCCGTCATTCCATTGCGCCGGAAAACGACAAAACATCAGAAGGAGGCGTTGTCCTCCACCCAAATTTATGCAAACTGTCAACAACCCAATTGAATGTACTGTAATATCGTCGTGCAAAAGGAATTGTTGCATACTGCTACGCATTGAAGTCGAGATAGAAACATAGGTGGCAATACACCAACGTCCACGGTGAGCAAGGGATTTGCAGCATACGGTGCTCATGGGTAGCTAGCTAGTTACAGTAGCTAGCTTTTGTGCTAGCACTGTCTGCAACTAGTTACTGTAGCTAGCTAGTTAACTACTGTACTAGCTAACAGCGCTCAACTTGCTTTTAATTATAGTGAAACAAGTGAGCTGCATAAAATGTGGACAGCTAGCTATCTTATAATGTTTTACCTTGCAAGCGACTAATAATGCATGTTTTACTAGTTTAGGATGTATTGAATGTATGGTGCATGACAATCAAATGTTTGCAAGCAGTCACGTGAAGGAGTGAACGGAGGAATGGCATTCTTGATTGATAGATACAATCTTGTCAACATGTAAATACAGATGTTAGTTATCCAGGCATGACAGATATATTCCGCACCTTACAGCTCCACAAAGCTGTAGTGTGAATAATATTTTACCTTCCACCAGTGACTGATAGCTAGGTCTTTTGACATTGTTTTCTTGGCAGCATTTGATTGAAAGCTTCTCTTCTTTTCCTCAGTGATGGAGACAGATGGGGACCAAAACCAGGGCTCTACCAATGGAGCCACTCCATCAGGAGTGAACTCCCGCCCCTCTCCAATGAACTCCATGTCCCTGTACGAGAGACAGGCTGTGCAGGTCAGTACGTGTGGGTGTGCGTGTGCACAGGTGTGTATGCATATGAATGGGAATATTATGTATTGTCTATGCCTTTTTCTGACATGGCAATCACAAATTGTACTCATAGTCACACAGGATCATCTGTAATCCTTGCCTGTAGCGTAGTTGTCTCATTATCACTGTGCAAGCCATCGTATATCAACCTGCAGGTTATTGACAGTGCAATGTCATTACTCCCTCTCCCTGTGTTCTATCTTGTGCAACTGAAGGCCCTTCAGGCGCTGCAGAGGCAGCCCAACGCAGCGCAGTACTTCCAGCAGCTGATGCTGCAGCAACAGATCAACAGTGCCCAGCTACAAAACCTGGCTGCAGTACAACAGGTAAAGAACCATATTTATGAACCACACCTACAGTTGAAGTCGAAAGTTTACATGCACTTGGTTGGAGTCATTAAAACTCGTTTTTCAACCACTCCACACACTTCTTGTTAATAACAAACTATAGTTTTGGCATATCGGTTAGGTATGACACAAGTAATTTTCCCAACAATTGTTTACAGTTTATTTCACTTATAATTCACTGTATCACAATTCCATTGGGTCAGAAGTTTACATACACTAAGTTGACTGTGCCTTTAAACAGCTTGGAAAATTCCAGAAAATTATGTCATGGCTTTAGAAGCTTCTGATAAGCTAATTGACATCAATTTGAGTCACTTGGAGGTGTACCTGTGGATGTATTTCAAGGCCTACTGTCACGTTCACTGTCTTCAAACTCCATGTCATAGATGAACCAAGGCGCGGCGTGCATGTAATTCCACATGTTTTAATAGGAGTGAAACCTTCACAAAAAAAACAGGCAAACAGCAACCGAACGTGACGCAACCGTGGCGCACACAAACACACACAGAAAATAAATAATTACCCACAACATTAGGTGGGAAAAAGGCTGCCTAAGTATGATTCCCAATCAGAGACAATGATAGACAGCTGCCTCTGATTGGGAACCACACTCGGCCAAAAACAAAGAAATAGAAAACATAGAATGACCACCCAAATCACACCCTGACCTAACCAAATAGAGAAATAAAACGTCTCTCTAAGGTCAGGGCGTGGCAGCCTACCTTCAAACTCAGTGCCTCTTTGCTTGACATCATGGGAAAATCAAAAGAAATCAGCCAAGACCTCTGAAAAATAATTGTAGACCTCCACAAGTCTGGTTCATCCTTGAGAGCAATTTCCAAACACCATCCCAACCTTGAAGCACGGGGGTGGCAGCATCAAGTTGTGGGGGGGGCTTTGCTGCAGGAGGGACTGGTGCACTTCACAAAATAGATGGCTTCATGAGGAAGGAAAATTATGTGGATATATTGAAGCAACATCTCAAGACATCAGTCAGGAAGTTAATTTAAAGCTTGGTCGCAAATGGGTCTTCCAAATGGACAATGACCCCAAGCATACTTCCAAAGTTGTGGCAAAATGGCTTAAGGACAACAAAGTCAAGGTATTGGAGTGGCCATCACAAAGCCCTGACCTCAATCCCATAGAAAATGTGTGGGCAGTATTGAAAAAGCGTGTGCGAGCAAGGAGGCCTACAAACCTGACTCAGTTACACCAGCTCTCTCAGGAGGAATGGGCCGAAATTCACCCAACTTATTGTGGGAAGCCTGTGGGAGGCTACCTAAAACGTTTGACCCAAGTTAAACAATTTAAAGGCAATGCTACCAAATACTAATTGAGTGTATGTAAACTTCTGACCCACTGGGAATGTGATGAAAGAAATTAAAGCTGAAATAAATCATTATCTCTACCTTTATTCTGACATTTCACATTCTTCAAATAAAGTGGTGATCCTAACTGGCCTAATATTTCCTAGGATTAAATGTCAGGAATTGTGAAAAACTGAGTTTAAATGTATTTGGCTAAGGTGTATGTAAATTTCCAACTTCAATTGTACCAATAATGCATGCTCAGAATATGGTGCTGTTTTGACATGGTCAGGTTACGGTTGGTTTGCTATTTTAAAAGGCAGAATGTTCAGGTTAGGGTGGCAGTACAATATGTTGAAACATCGTCATGAGGTTTGGTACATAGTCTGTTTTTTCTGCTCTAAACTATGGCAATGGCTTTTTACATTATTCCTTGTTGTCCCTGTTCTAGGCCACCTTTGCTGCCAGTCGCCAGTCCAGCCCTGCCACCAACAGCACCTCTCAGACCACCAGCACTACAGTCACATCTGTACGTTTACACATACATGCCTCTTTCAGAACTAGCACAGCACACAGTCATTCTTCTTAGATTCTATTTAAACGTTATTTAACTATGCAAGTCCGTTAAGAACAAATGATTATTTACAGTGACGGCCTACCCAAAGGCAGAAGGCCTCCTGCGGGGACGGGTGATTACAAATAAAAATATAGGACAAAACACATCCCAACAAGAGACAACATTACATAAAGAGAGACCTAAGACAACAACACAGCATGGTAACAACACCACATGACAACAACATGGTAGAAACACAACATGTCAGCAGCATAACATGGTACAAGCATTATTGGGCACGGTCAACAGCACAAAGGGCAAGAAGGTAGAGACAACAATACATCACTCGAAGCAGCCACAACTGTCAGTGAGAGTGTCCATGATGGAGTCTTTGAATGAAGAGATTGGGATAAAACTGTCCAGTTTGAGTGTTTGTTGCAGCTTGTTCCAGCCGCTAGCTGCAGGGAACTGAAAAGAGGAGTGACCCAGGGATGTGTGTGCTTTGTGGACATTTAACAGAATGTAACTGGCAGAAGGGGTGTCATGGACACAAATACAGCTTCAAATAGGGAACTCCAGCGATATTTGCGTGAAACCATCATTTTCAGTTTGAACATCTGTGACATTTAATATATTTGAGTTACTGGCACTTCTGTTGTTTAATTGTCTCCAGACTAGTCAATACAGTTTGCTTTGGTTGTTGTCAAATCCCCTTTTTTCTTTCCCCTTCAGGTGAACGTAACCACTTCTGGGGGAGGGGCCATAACCAGCACCCGCGCTATAGGCCCAGGCTCTTCCGGGACATCCACCATAAGCCAATCAGTGCTGCTGGGTGGGAGTGCAGCAGGACAGGGACAGATGTATCTGAGAGTGAGAACACACATTGCCTGATTCACACTATATGGCCGACCCAAACAAAACTTTGCTGGCTCAGATATTTTCAGCACAGTTCCAATTCCACTACAGTGGATTCATAACCAGGTCAGCACAGTACAGATTAGCTTGGTGTGGTTCGGGCTTGGCTCAGGAGTGTGAGTATTGTATCTGCTTTTGTCATTTGCCTCCATAAAGGGACTGTTTGATTGAGTGTCTCTTTTGTTGTATACTGTAGGTGAACCGGTCTCTGAGGGCTCCCCTCTCCTCACAACTCATCTTTATGCCTGGGAGCACGGCAACCGCTGCCATGGCAACGGTCACCCAGCAGCCACAGACTCAGCAGCAGCAACAACAGGAAGTTACACCTACTTCCTCCAGCAACCAATCAGACAATGACCAGGTATGGATCAACTTTGTATTTGTGACGGAGAGCATTGGAGTGAGTCCTGCTTTAGTGATGTAATCTAGAATAGCTTCTTCCCAGATCTGTTGTTGCTGTCTTGCCGGTTCCTGTGGTCACTACAGCACAAACAGATCTGGGACCAGTAAAAATCTAGAATTTTTGTGCAGTAAAACTACAGTGTTATACTCTGAAATTGGTGAAACTCTTGCTTGTACTTCTCTTGCATCCCTCTCTCTGGCCTCTTCTTTCCATCAATCCTCATAAACTCATCTCTCCTTTCTCTCTGGGCCAGGTGCAGAACCTGGCTTTGCGATGTGTCGGCAGTCCCAAGGGGGTCGGGGTCAAGACTGAAACCCCAGAGAGGGGTGAAATAGGTGGGGAGTGAAATCGCAGCATACTTAGCTCTACATACTTAGCATACTTACTTACCTCTTAGTTATTAATTTCCCTAATTATTTTCCAGCAACCTACTCCCTTATACAGTCATCTCACCAGCAGTTCAACCAGTCCACTCAGCAGTCTCCCACTAAACCAACCCAACTGCAACAGTCCCACATCAAGATCCCCACCTACATCCAGAGCTCCAACGCCAACCTCTCCTCTCTCAACCTCAAGACGGGCAACCACCACTCTAACACCCCCTCCTCACCCTCCACCTCTGTCCCACTCTCACAGCTCCTCCTTTCCGGACCTAACTTTGGCCGGGGCGGGGCTATCACCACGGTGAACTCGGCCGCCGCGGCGACGCACATTCTGGTGCCCACCTCCAGTGCACCCACTCAGTCCCACAGTTACCAGATGGGTGCTGCCACTATCAAGCCCAATGTTAGTACTCAAACTCTGGTGGTTCAGCCTCTGCAGAAAAGCACTATTAACGACAAGGGAGGCCATGGGAACGGTCCCATTCCAATCCAGCCCAAAACTCAACAGGGTCTCCGTATGCCACTGCAACTGCCCTCCCGCAACCCACCTCCCATCCTCCCCGCGCCCCCCGCCAACAACCAGACTAGTGCCGCCCAGCCTCCGCCGCACATCCCAGTCCAGATAGTAGGGGCCAGGCCAAGCTCCATAGGAAACCCCCAGGCATTGGCTTTGGTCCAGGCCCGGAACGCCTGTTCCCAGGACGGAGCTACCCTTCTAAATAGCTCCAGCAGCGCCAGCCTCCTCACCATGGTGGCCTCCATCGCATCCAGAGAGAGAGGGGGTTTAGGCAAAGGGGTGGGTCTAAAGAGCCTTCAATCAGCCCAGGAAGCCCTCTCATTGGCCCACGTTTCTCACGTGCAAGCACAAGCAAATCAGAGTCCTAGGCTGAATCAAAATCAAAATTGCACCTTGGCCACCAGCATCTCCTCTCAGTCCCAGGCCGCCATCTCTCCTCCCACCCTCTCCCGTTCCTCCCTCACTCTACCCCTGCCGTTGGTTGAGGCGAGCAGTGCATCCACTGTAGTGGCTGCCAATGGAGAGTCTGTGTGTCCTCAGCCTCCCCAGGTGAGTTGTTCGTTAATGATAGCACTGATGACACTATAAATTACTGATGTTTCTGAACTACGTAGTAGTTGTCGATTCCATTTGTGAAATAATGACATTCCTCAAAGGGTAAGTCGATGAAGAGGAAATCCGAGTCAGACGCAGCCAATGAGGAAGATGGTCCCCCCCCTCCCCACCTTGTTCCTATGAGTGAACACTCCCCTGCTCTCTCCTCCTCCGCCATGGAAGCAGGTAAGGAGTCAGCTACGAATGTGCCCACTTGTCTTAAATACTTTGCCTTTGTCATTTCTCTCTTTTACGACCACTGGAAGGATAAGGGTGCAGGGAGACCATTTTCCACCGTAGCCCAGCCACCAACATGTCAAATTCCCTTTCATCCATACCTATACATGATTCCAAAAACCTCACATTTGCATAGATTTAGACACTGTGGCCAGTCAGCCTTGCTCAAATTGTTCAACAATAAATGATAAAATCCTTTCTCTCCCCTCAACCGTCTTTTTTTAAGGCACTGGTCCACCTTCTCCCTCCCCTGTTCCCTCTCCTTCCCCTGCCCTCTCAGTGTCTCGTGTGGGGGGTGGCCAGGGGGAGAGAGCCCCCCCTCCACAGGCTGTGGTCAAACCCCACGTCCTCACCCACCTCATAGAGGGCTTCGTCATCCAGGAGGGAGCTGAACCCTTCCCTGTATGTACAGTTCACCTTAGAGTAGTTGTGGTTCTCATATACAATACAACATCCATTCAGACCCTTTGGGGATATACAGTGCATTCGGAAAGTATTCAGACCCCTTGACTTTTTCCAAAAGGTATAACATTTAAAAGAAAGATCTCATCAATCTACACAGAATACCCCATAATGACAAAGCAGAAACAGGTTTTTAGATTTTTTTGCAAATTTATAAAACATGAAAAACAGAAATACCTTATTTACATAAGTATTCAGACCCTTTGCTATGAGACTCGAAACTGAGCTCAGCTGCATCTTGTTTCCATTGGTCATCCTTGAGATGTTTCTACAACTTGATTGGAGTCCACCTGTGGTAAATTCAATTGATTGGACATGATTTGTAATGGCACACACCTGTCTATATAAGGTCCCACAGTTGACAGTGCATGTCAGAGCAAAAAAACAAGCCATGAGGTCGAAGGAATTGTCTGTAGATCTCGGAGACAGGATTGTGTCGAGGCACAGATCTGGGGAAGGGTACCAAAACATTTCTGCAGCATTGAAGGTCCCCAAGAACACAGTGGACTCTTCCTAGAGCTTGCCACCCGGCCAAACTGAGCAATCGGGGGAGAAGGGCCTTGGTCAGGGAGGTGACCAAGAACCCGATGGTCACTCTGACAGAGCTCCAGAGTTCCTCTGTGGCGATGGGAGAACCTTCCAGAAGGACAATCATCTAGAGTGGCCAGGCTGAAGCCACTCCTCAGTAAAAGGCACATGACAGCCCGCTTGGAGTTTGTCAAAAGGCACCTAAAGGACTCTGGTCTGATGAAACCAAGATTGAACTCTTTGGCCTGAATGCCAAGCGTCTAGAGGAAACCTAGCACCATCCCTACGGTAAAGCATGGTGGTGGCAGCATCATGCTTTGGGGATCTTTTTCAGCGGCAGGGACAGGGAAACTAGTCAGGGTCGAGGGAAAGATGAACAAAGCAAAGTACTGAGAGATGGTTGATGAAAACCTTCTCCAGAGCGTGCAGGACCTCAGACTGGGGCAATGGTTCACCTTTGAGAAGAATGGGAGAAACTCTCCAAATACAGGTTTGCCAAGCTTGTAGCGTCATACCCAAGAGGACGAAAGGCTGTAATTGCTGCCAAAGGTGCTTCAACAAAGTACTGAGTAAAGGGTCTGAATACTTATGTAAATGTAATATTTCCGTTTTGAATTATTTTTTAAAAATTTGCCTTTACTTTACTATTTATATTTTTGACTTTTACTTTTACTTCACTACATTCCTAAATAAAATAATGTACTTTTTACTCCATTCATTTCACCTGACACCCAAAAGTACTCGTTACATTTTGAATGCGTAGCAAGACAGGAAAATGGTCCAATTCACCCACTTTGTCACGACTCCCACCGAAGGTGGCTCCCCTGCCTGTTTGGGCGGCGCTCGGCGGTCGTCGTCGCCGGACTACTAGCCGCCACCGATCCTTTTTTCCTTTTCTGTTCGTTTGGTCTTATTGGTTGCACCCGTCTCTTATTTTGTTTCTTGATATATGTCTATTTAAGCCTGTTAGGCCCGCCTAGGTTGGGGGGGATTGTTCCTCTGTCGGTTTGTGGATGTGCATTTTGTATTATATTTTCTGCTGACTGTTTGGGTCCTGTGTTTGGGCCGGTCAGTTTTATGCGCCTAGTGTTTTGGCGTGACCGGAATAAAATACGATTGTCCGAACCCTCTGCTCTCTGCGCCTGACTCCAAACCCACTACTCCTAGAAGACGTGACACACTTACCAAGACAACACATGGTCATCCCTTTTGCCTCTGATCTGGCGGGCTCACTAAACAGAAATGCATCTTTTGTAAATAATGTCTGAGTGTTGGAGTGTGCCCCTGGCTATCCATACATTTAAAAAACAAGAACATGGAGCCACCTGCTTTACTTAATAGAAGGAATAGGAAATGATTTATACTTTTACTTTTGATACTTAAGTATATTTTAGCAATTACATTTACTTTTGATACTTAAGTATATTTATAACCAAATATGACAATTGGGTACTTTTTCCACCACTCGTGTAGATTGACGAGGAAAAAACGTTTGAATCCATTTTAGAATAAGGCTGTAATGTAACAAAATGTAGAAAAATTCAAGGGGTCTGAATACTTTCTGAATGCGCCGTACAACATCTGATGTAAATAATGACATGTACTGTAGATCAAAACAATATTATCAATAATTCCCTAATCAGTAATGTTGTACACAACACATTGTGTTCCTGTATATTGATTGACAGGTGAGTGGGCCAGTGAAAGAGCCAGCTGGAGAAGATTTGGCAATGGACAATCCAGACGCCAGTCAGCCTGAGACTGTGAATACAGCTACAGGTTAGGCTCAGACCATAGTCCAAGTCACGTTTCCATCAAAGAAAGTGGTTTGACTACGAACTATAATTCATATAGTTCTTTAAACCCCTCGTTTCCTGTTCTCTCTTCCCAGTGCTGAAGTGTGAGTACTGCAAAAGCTTCGCCCCAGCCAGACAGTTTAGAGGGACCAAGCGCTTCTGCTCCTTGACCTGTTCCAAGAGGTACAGTCATAATATAGTACAAAGTCACTGCAGTGTTCTGTGTCTACTATACTGAAGAAAAAAAATATACGCAACATGTAATGTGTTGTTCCCATGTTTCATGAGCTGAAATAAAAGATCTCAGAAATGTTCCATACTCACAAAAAGCTTATTTCTCTCAAATTTTGGGCACAAATTTGTTTACATCCCTGTTAGTGAGCATTTCTCCTTTGCCAAGATAAATCCATCTACCTGACAGGTGTGGCATATCAAGATGCTGATTAAACAGCATGATCATTACACAGGTGCATCTTGTGCTGTGAACAATTAAAAGCCACCCTTTAATGTGGAGTTTTGTCACACACCACAATGCCACAGATGTCAAAATGTTGAGGGAGCTGCGTAATTGGCATGCAGACTGCAGGAATGTCCACCAGAGCTGTTGCCAGAGAATTGAATGTTCATTTCTTTACCATAAGCTGCCTCCAACGTCGTTTTAGAGAATTTGACAATACCTCCAACCGGCCTCACAACCGAAGACCACGTGTAACGAAGCCAGCCCAGGACCTCCACATCCGTCTTCTTCACCCACGGGATCATCTTAGACAGCTGATGAAACTGAGGAGTATTTCTGTCTGTAATAATGCCCTTTTGTGGGGAAAAACTCGTTCTGATTGGCTGGGCCTGGCTCCCAAGTGGGTGGACCTATACCCATGGCTGCACCCCTGCCCATTCATGTGAAATCCATAGATTAGGGCCTAATGAATGTATTTCAATTGACTGATTTCCTTATATGAATTGTAACTCGGTAAAATTGTTGCATGTTGTGTTTATATTTTTGTTCAGTATATATGGCAGTATACATTGAGTGTACAAAACATTAGGAACACTTTCCTATTATTGAGTTGCACCCCCTTTTGCCCTCAGAACAGTCTCAATTCGCCGGGGCATGGACTCTACAAGGTGTCGGAAGTGTCCCACAGGGACACTGGCCCGTGTTCACTCCAATGCTTCCCACAGTTGTGTCAAGTTGTCTGGATGTCGTTTGGTTGGTGGACCATTCTTGATACACATGGGAAACTGTTGAGTGTGAGAAACCCAGCAGCGTTACAGTTCTTGACACACTCAAACTGGTGCGTCTGGCAGCTACTACCATACCCTGTTCAAAGGCACTTAAATATTTTGTCTTGCCAATTCACCTTCTGAATGGCACACATACACAATTCATGTCTCACTTGTCTCAAGGCTTCAAAAGCATTCGATAAGAGATCAAAGCTTTCACCTGGATTCACCTGGTCAGTCTGTGTCATGGAAAGAGCAGGTGTTCTTAATGTTTTGTACACTCAGTGCATGCCTGCTATATGTCTCCCTGTTGCTCCAGGTATAACGTGAGCTGCAGCCAGCACTTCCGCCTGCGACAGGGGCTTCACCTCACCCACTCTGACGAGGACGGAGCCCTGAGGAGGAGGGTTCCCCACAGGACCAGCTCCGAGATCGCCAGTGCCAAAATAGCCGGGAGACCCTTACCAGTCAAGGTAATGGTCCGTTCATCATTGATAGTTGTACACTTGTTTTTGAGCTGGCATGGATGACTGAAGAGCAATATTCCTTCAAAACAAAATCTGGGACTGAGCAAATTTCAGGTCTGCTGAGCGCAGAACGTTGTGAACATTCTGTGCATTTTCCTGCTCGCGTTTGCTGTGAGCACTGAGGCTGTACCCGCTTTAAGTTAGTTTTAACAGTGGCCATGTAGTTTACAATGGACAAAATGCATCCCATAACATTTTAACATGGAAATAGCTGTTCTATCATTCAGCCTATAGTAGCAGCCAATGTGTGGTGTTCAATGTAGGCCTTCAATCCATGAGACTTGCAAGGCTTGACATTAACCTCTTTATCCACTTGTCCTTGAGACAAGAAGGTGACTGAAAATGCATTATTATTATTATCATACCATTATTAGAGAGAATCAGACAAATTATACTACCCTCTGCTACTTAGCTTATTCAAGCCTGTCTCAAAATACAACACTGCCCCTTTAATACAAAACAAATGCTCTTTACCTGACTTGCTTTTAAAAGATGTGTAGAAATGTACATGTTTTGTGCCCTTGTAGGAAGCAGTCACTCCCCTATTGCTAACTACAAATGATCTATAACTGGGCTATCAACTCACTAACTAGCAAAGGATATAAACATGCATGGCTACATGCAGCTTTCGGCTTTGATCTCAAAACAAGCTCATCTACTCTCGACCACTCATGCTGTAAACACGATCCAGTTCAAAGTAAATGGCACAGGTCCATATATGGCAATGGTCTATTTGCATATAGGCCTACTGCAGCTCTGATTGTTTATGCCTCACCTCTCTGTGTACAGTACGGCCTGAGTAGTGCGTGTCAATGCAATAGACTCCTACTCAGATGCGTTATGCCCACAACAAAATATATTGCGTAGTTGGTTTTGTTTCGGTATGTTTTATTGAAAGTGACTAATATTGCATTAATTCGATCACAGTTGCCACAGTAAAGGGAAACTTTGATAGTGTTAACAGAGAAAACTCTAGAACGGTGGTCACCAACCTTTTCTGAGTCAAGATCACTTTCTGAGTCAAAATGCAAGCCAAGATCTACCACTCAGAATTTTAGTTTAGGGAGAACAGTGCTGAAGAGACATGGCCATTCAGTGACTACCTTGTTGCACAAACACCTCTCATACAGTCCTGGTTCATTGTCTACAGTGCCGCTCCGAGTCCAGCCGTTCGGACGACATCTCCAGTTGCGAAGAGGAAGAGGACGACCCCATGTCTTTCTCCCCGGCCTCCTCCTCTTCCTGTCATCAGCCTCCCCCCACACTCCGATTGGAGGGCTCACCGGTGCCCCACTTCCTGCCCGGCAGCCCTGCCCAGTGGAGTGTGGAGGAAGTGTCTCAGTTCATATCATCTCTGCAAGGTCGGTACCACAGATGAGCTATATACTGTAGACGCCATTGGTTGATACAGTTCAGAAGGACATGCGTTGTCATGCAACAACACACAAATGCTACTCTTTTTGTGACTTTTGAAATCTTTAAAACAGTTATCGTACTTGTTTTTGTGTGTTTTTTTAATCCCAGTATTATTCCATGATAATACGATTGCTATTGTATTTTCACCATTGTAAATGCTATTCATGTTATTGTCTTGCTTACCACCCCCCCCCCCCTCTCTCTCTCTCTCTTTCTCGCCCTTTCTTACTCCCAACTTCCCTCTTTCTCTCCATCTCTCCTCCTTTTCTCCCCTCGCAGACTGTGAGGAGCTGGCGGCCCATTTCCTGTCTCAGGAGATTGATGGACAGGCCCTGCTGCTGCTCAGAGAGGAGCATCTCATGTCCACCATGAACATCAAGCTCGGTCCCGCCCTCAAGATCTGTGCCCACATCAACAACCTGAAAGACTGAGAGGAAGGATGAAAGGAGCAAAGGAGGGATTCTGAAATACTCCCCCCAAAATAAAAGGAGAGAAAGAAGGGATGGAGAGAGAGAGAGAAGAGGTGACAATATGGCCATTGAAAGACTTTTTAGCTGTGTTAAGTGGGGTCCCTGTTGATTTTATTATACACCATATGTACAAAAGTATGTGGACATCAATTAAAATGAGTTGATTTGGCTATTTCAGCCACACCCGTTTCTGACAGGTGTATAAAATCAAGTACACCACCATGCAATCTCCATAGCCTAACATTGTCAGTAGAATGGCCGTCATAGGATGCCACCTTTCCAACAAGTCAGTTTGTCAAATTTCTGCCCTGCTAGAGCTGCCCTTGTTTCAGCATGACAATGCCCCCTTGCACAAAGCAAGGTCCACACAGAAATGGTTTGTAGAGATTGGTGTGGAAGAACTTGACTGGCCTGCAAATAGCTCTGACCTCAACCACCATCGAAAACCTTTGGAATGAATTGGGACGCCCACTGCGAGCCAGGCCTAATCGCCCAACGTCAGTGCCCGACCTCACGAATGCTCTTGTAGCTGAATGGAACCAAGTCCCTGCAGCAAGGTTCCAACATCTAGTGGAAATTCTTCCCTGAAGAGTTGAAGCTGTTATAGCAGCAAAGGGGGGGACCAACTCCATATTAATGCCATTGATTTTGGAACGAGATGTTCGACGAGCAGGTGTCCACATACTTTTGCCCGTGTAGTGTATTTAGTCAAAACAAACATAGAATGAAAGTGGAAAAGATGAGGCTTCTACCCACAAGACCTGGACCTTCAATGTAGAGTATTATGTTACATTATGTGAGTGAGGGAGCAAACCCTATATATGTGTGTAATGTTTGCCTATATATTTAAATATACCTTTGTTGGCTGGACTGCCTTTGTTTACGCTGTAGAGAATCATTGCGTTATCTCTCTGTGGAAATTGTGGCCTTTTTAAGTAGTTTCGACGAGCGAAAATAGAACTAGAACGGAGTGGTCCGTAAAAATAAATAAATAACGTGTTTCATATCATTCCTTATTTTTTACGAGCAGTTATGTATGGTAAGGTCATGTAAACCAATGGACCATTGCCTTTACCAACCATTACTGGGGAGTAGCAAATATATTGGCCTAAGGATCCTTGACAAATAGAGGGTGACATTTTCTGTCTGCTGAAATGAGAAGAAAAAAATGTACAATTGGCGCACAGGATTTATATTTAAAAAAAACGTCCTTTTTACAATGTACGTGAGGTGGCAGCAATAATCTATGAGGATCTGAAGTACTGGTACACCTGATCCAAGTTATACCGTCCCATTGGCTACTGTAGTTTTCCAAACGTGTTTCAGATTATATGCCCTCCTGTCTATTTGAAAATGTTTGTGTTTTTTGTCAAATCTTTGCAGTTTTACACACAGCATGAGCTATTTACAGTAGTGGACTGAACATGTCACCAAGGTCGTGTTCATTAGGCATCAAACGGACGAAAACTGACTGAAACAGGGAGGGACTATCTGGACTTGTCCAATAAGAAACACAAATTTTCTCGATGCATGCCCTAATGAACATGACCCTGGATTGTGGTCTTCCTCATAGCTTTCCTCATAACTTCTACCTATCCAAGGCTTTTGTTACAGAAGCAGTGACTGTGGCTATTATGAATAATGAATCATCTTATGATTAGGTGCTCTGCTAATTGTGTGTTTACGTTTTAAGCTTGGAGAAGGCGAGGTCAATTATCATGCAAAAAAATAAAAAAACTACTAGGACAAAATGGAGGAGTGGTTGTGCTTTTATTTTGAATCCGATTTGACAAGTGTTGTGCAGACTGAACGTTTGTTGTGTGTAATAGCTAGTTGTGCTCTTTACTTTACAGTCCTTTGACTGGTTAAGACTTATGAGTTTTTTTTAAGGCATATTTGTTAGGCAGGGATCCCAGCTCAAATAAAGATCACTTTTCTTTTTTGAACAACAGATGCCATAAAGGGAAATATCAAATGATGTTTGATATACATGTATGGTGCATTTTTCATCATCATGATGATGTGGCCGGGTGACAATTTGCTTCTTAAAAGTCCAATACTGCATCTTGGAAACTGCTGACATGCAGAACATTTTGGGATTGTATAAAAGTGGACTAATGGAAAAGAGAGTTTTTGAGTGGATTTTCCGTTTTAACTTACTTTCCCTGCTGGGCTAGGTTTTATTATGATGAGGCAATTAGCCATTTCTATTTGATGGCACTGTGGTTGTTTACAGGGTTAAAGTGCGAGTGACCATAGTGTGCATGTACAGTAGAAATATAGAGCTAGCGTAGGATAGAGACCCAGGTAGGGCCTTGGAAGTCACTGGCATTAGAACCTGCAGTGAATCAGGGAATCTTCATTTTGTTGTCCTTCGGAGCCACATAGATATTCAGTGGGACAGTGGACAAATATAGAAATATACATATATTATTCTTTAAATACACAATATAAGTATGTACAGTGCCTTCGGAAAGTATTCGGACCTTGGCGTTTTTCTATATTTTGTTAGGTTACATACAGCCTTGTTCTAAAATGTATGAAATAGTTTTTTTCCCCTCGTCAATCTACACACAATACCCCTTAATGACAAAGCAAAAACAGGTTGTTAGACATTTTTTGCAGATTCATAAAAAATTAAAAAAAATGGAAATATCACATTTACATAAGTTTTCAGACCCTTTACTCATCTTTGGCAGCGTCTACAGCCTCGAGTCTTCTAGTGTATGATGATACAAGCTTGTTGGCACACCTGTATTTGGGGAGTTTCTCCCATTCTTCTCTGCAGATCCTCTCAAGCTCTGTCAGGTTGGATGGGGAGCGTCGCTAAACAGCTATTTTCAGGTCTCTCCAGAGATGCTCGATCAAGTTCAAGTCTGGGCTCTGGCTGGGCCACTCAAGGACATTCAGAGATTTGTCCCAAAGTCACTCCTGCGTTGGCCTGGCTGTGTGCTTAGGGTCGTGGTCCTGTTGGAAGGTGAACCTTCGCCCCAGTCTGAGGTCCTAATCGCTCTTGAGCAGGTTTTCAGTACTTTGCTCCGTTCATCTTTGCCTCGATCATGACTAGTCTCTCAGTCCCTGCCGCTGAAAAGCATCCCCACAGCATGATGCTGCCACCACCATGCTTCACCGTAGGGATGGTGACAGGTTTCTTCTAGACGCGACGCTTGGCATTCAGGCCAAAGAGTTCAATCTTGGTTTCATCAGACCAGATAAACTTGTTTCACACGGTTCGAGAGTCTTTAAGTGCCCTTTGTCACACTCCAAGCGGGCTGTCATATGTGCCTTCTACTGAGGAGTGGCTTTCATAAAGGCCTGATTGGTGGAGTGCTGCAAAGATGGTTTTCCATCTGGAAGGTTCTCCCATCTCCACAGAGGAACTCTAGAGCTCTGTCAGAGTGACCATCGGGTTCTTGGTTACCTCCCTGACAAAGACCCTTCTCCCCTGATTGCTCAGTTTGGCTGGGCGGCCAGCTCTTGGAAGAGTCTTGGTGGTTCCAAATTTCTTACATTTAAGAATGATGGAAGCCACTGTGTTCTTGGGGACCTTCAAATGCTGCAGAAATGTTTTGGTACCCTTCCCCAGATCTGTGCCTCGACCCAATCCTGTCTCGGAGCTCTATGGACAATTCCTTCAAACCTCATGGCTTGGTTTTTGCTCTGACATGCACTGTCAACTGTGGGACCTTATATAAACCGGTGTGTGCCTTTCCAAATCATGTCCAATCAATTGAATTTACCACAGGTGGACTCCAATGAAGTTGTAGAAACAGCTCCAGGATGATCATTTTGAGTCTCATAGCAAAGGGTCTGAATACTTATGTAAATAATGTATTTCTGTTTTTTGCAAAAATGATTTAAAACCTGTTTTCTCTTTGTCATTATGGGGTATTGTGCGTAGATTGCTGAGGATTATTATTTTTTTAAATCCATTTTAGAATAAGGCTTTAACGTAACAAAATGTGGAAAAAGTCAAGGGGTCTGAATACTTTCCGAATGCTGTATGTGTTAATACCTGAGTGTTTCATCAGTCTCTTACGTTGTTTTGAGCATAGTAAGGGACCTAAAGATAAACTAGTCGTGTTGTTTTGACATTTTAAACGCTCTCCCAACAGTCTTCATGATAATGTGAGAAAAGCAACACTGAACGTAATGTAGACCTTGATTTAAACGACCATCGCAGGAGCCAATCAGAGAACAACGTAATTGTAGGCCTCTCCATATCCCGCCTCCCGCAGGTACTTCTCAATGTCCAGTGGCTCAGGCACTCGAAGAACTGTCCTATTGTTGGCACTCTTCTCTCCTGATTGGAGCTTCTGGATCACCTCAGCTAATGTAGGACGCTCATGTGGAGCGAACTGGCCGCAGGACTTGATTATGGAATACCTGAAAAGGGTACAGTAGTTTTTGTAACCAATGTAACTTTTTTTGTGATAATCATTGTGGCCACTTCTACCAACATCGAAGAGAACTATTACAACATTGTTATAATCATTTTCTGTCGTATATCAGGTCATTATTCATGCATTATTACTTAATGGGGTCTCTTACAGTGAGTTAGAACAATTAGCGGGTCTCTTCTGAGTCTTTCCTCTCTGGAGGTATTGAAGAAGATCACCGGCCATGACTTTAGGGAATGGTGGGTCACCTACAAAGTGGAGGAATAAATTATGAATTAGGGTGTGTATACAAGATAAACATTATCATAATGAGATACATATTTTTCAATTTGTGATGGTTACAGCAGTTCAATAGACCAGTAATGATGCATTATGTATTTAGGAAAGCATTTACCTAGTGTCACTATTTCATGGAGCAGGATCCCAAAAGACCAGCTGGAAAAAAGGATGGTCGGAGAGTTCATTGTTGAAGTAAAACAAAAATCACATGTATTTTTGATAATTTGTGTAATGGATATGTCCAATCAGGTTGGCGACTTACACGTCACTGCTTTGACTGACAGGTCTCCTTGCCAATACTTCTGGAGCCTGCCACTTCCTCATCTCAACGTTCTGCAGCTCTCCTGGAGTTCCTGCTTGTGTTTTCTTACAGTATGCTGGACCCAATCCCCACAGTTTAGCCGTTAGGTCTAGACCAACCAGCACGCTCCGAGCTCCAACGTTGCCATGGATACACCTCTGACCGTGCAGGTATTCCTGAATAAACAATTAGAGAGGATGTTGTGTTTTAATATGGCTATGTGACATTCAAGCGTATGAAAGCCATTCATACAGACGAATCAAGTAGGTATGGCCAGGAGTTTTTTCTAAACACAGGTAAAATTCTTGGCCCCTACCAACAGGTTCAAATCAAATGATCATTTACATCAGCAGTTGTCACCGTGCTTATACAGTTCTGAGTAAGAATGATGTAATCATCCGATTGACATTTTATAACATACGCACTCAACTTGAACTATCATTTTTAATTGTAGACAAAATGACAGAGATGGATGGATCACTTGATGTGTGGGAAGGAGAGCGAGAGGGAGAGACCAACCAGAGCAGAAGCCACTTGTCCTCCCATGGTGAAGATGCGCTGCTCTGTGATATCGCACGGGGACTCCACACTCGTGTCCTGCCAAGAAAGAGCACTGTGAGTTTCCACTCACACTATCACTAAGGATCATGTCCATATTCACTGTAGTCTACATGAGTTACAGAGTGTTTGCTCAGCCTCTTGAGACCCACATGCAACTAGAACTTTCAGGCAAACTGACGACAATTTACGTAAAAGTTGTGCGGGCAGATCTCTAGTTTGGGCCGTTTCCTAACATATCAGGGTAGTGTTCAGTATACTCCAGTCCGTAGCAAAACATTTTGGTGAAACAATCATCTCTCTGGATAAGTTCAAGCCGGCTACCTCTCCATTTCACTCTGTTTAAATCAGTGTTCTCCCTACTGAACACCCCCAGATATTTGGTAACTTACAGTAGGAATACCCACAGAGATAGATAGAGGATTCATTGTGGATTTAAGCCGTTTTAGCATGGATATTGCTATTGAGGGCTTCTATCGTGCTTCTCCCATTTTCAAGTAGTAAATTGGGTGGGGATTCCTATGGGTTGCAGCCTCAATTATGCTGCCCATGTCACAGACGCTATAATGGCACAGATATAACGATGAGTCCTCTATCTAACTCTATGGGAGTACCATACCTGTCGACACCTCCATAGGAACCCCAGCAGGTCCCTGTGCACCAGTTCCTCCATCACGGTGATGAGGGGGGTACGTAGGGAGACCACACCCATCAGACCAGGCAAAAAGGGGTGGGGCCCCAGCTCAGACAGGAAGGAGGCAAAGCCCAGGAAGGATTGCCGCTCGCTGTCATCGGCTTTTTCTGGGGTGAGAAAAGGTACACGTTGAGATTAACTACATTGCAGTCGGACTGCGTAGAATCACTGATCTACAAATCACCTTACATCCAAATAACTACTCCTTATACTATCAAGATTAGAGATTCTACACCTTGCCTTGCTTAAACTGATCTTAAACTGTTGTATGTTTTTGTCCTTTATCTGGCAGTAGGCTACTCATGGGAAAGTTAGTCCATTTTGTTATGGGTTGGACTAGGTCTTTTGATTTGAATATCGAGTTAAAGATCACAAGATTCCATAGTAACACAAAGACAAGACAACATTCCCAAGATTTCAGGTTTTATAATCTTATAAGCCTCAAGGTCTTACAATGCACTGAGTGTCAGTCTCTGGAATGGAGCGTCGATTTTACCATTCCAATGAATACCAAAGCGTGTTACCTTTAAGTGTCCTTAGAACCACGTTTCTGTTGTCCATCCTTGCCCTGTAGAGGGTGACAGAGTCGTCCGGTTTGACGGGGAAGGAGAGGGGCAGCGGAGTGACCAGGTTGAAAGAGCCATGCTGTCTCTCTTTGGGCGTCTCCGGTACGGCAGACAACGTGGCAAGGGCGTCACGCCGGGTCGGAGTGCTCATAGGTAACTCCTCATGCTCCAGAGGGTTCAGCTCAGGAGGAGCTGCGGGTAATGAGATGGGTATTGCACATATATCAAATCAAGTACTACTGAAGTCGTTTTTTGGGGTATCTGTACTTTACTATTTATATTTTTTCAACTTTTATTTTACTTCACTACATTCCTAAAGAAAATAAGGTACTTTTTACTCCATACATTTTCCCCGACACCCAAAAGTAACAGGAAAGTGGTCCAATTCACACACTCAACAGAAAATCCCTACTGCCTCTGATCTGGTGGACTCACAAAACACACATGCTTCGTTTGTAAATGATGTCTGAGTGTTGGAGTGTTCCCCTGGCTATCCGTAAATAAATAAAAAACAAGAAAATGGTGCCGTCTGGTTTGCTTAATATAAGGATTTTTCAAAATTATTTATACTTTTACTTTTGATACCTAAGTATATTTTAGCAATTACATGTACTTTCAATACTTAAGTACAGCATATTTCAAACCAAAGACTTTCAGACTTTTACTCAAGCAGTATTTTACTGGGTGACTTTCACTTTTACTTGTGTCATTTTCTATTAAGGTATCTTTACTTTTACTCAAGTATGACAATTGGGTACTTTTCCCACCACTGCATAGAAGAGACCTGGAGATGCAACTCATGCATTACAAAACAAACATCAGTTTCTGCCAATGCAGGCTTTTTAAAGTAGATGTATACACCATATGCCAGTAGATGCATATATGGCAGGAGTTTGTCTAGTTTTGGAAAACATTTACGTTAAATGTTTGAAATGAACCATATGGCAATCATTGTGCTTAAGCAATTGACCAAGCATGTGTTTTACACAGTTTGTAAATGCTTACTGTACTGTAATTCTAGTACAGAGTTAGTTTTGGATATCTCAGACCTTGGAGCATTGTAACCCACTGGGCACAAACTTGTGCTTCAGTGTTTCAATGTAAGTTGTCAAAGTACTGTGATGTGGAATCTGACTTGAAAATGAACTGGATTTGAAAAAAGTTACTGTTGTTTTGAGGAAAGACATTTCAACCACAGGATTAGGTCATCATTGTAACCAATTTTCAACATAGACAATCCTACAATGTGTTGAATTTGTACCTTTGAAACAATGTCAGATCTTCAACGTTATATCCACTATCAGAATTTTAAAAAACAATAGACTGGGCGGGCACGTCCTACTGGAGAGTTGATTTACAACCATTCATTTGGTCTCCCATCCAGGGTTTTAACCAAGCCCAGTTTGTATATTTGTCACAGTCTCCTATCAATGTGCTATTGTGAGACTGATTATTGAGAGACCTCTTCGTAACTAAATATATTCACTGTTGCGATTGAAGTCATTCCAAAGGGTAGTTTTAACAGAGCAAATGAAATGTCATCAACAGCTATTGTTTCAATTCAACCCAGGGTTCAACAAAACATAGACAATACATATAGGACTAAGGTTTCAAGCTTTGGTTGAATTCAAATGCAACCTTTAAGTTAATCATTAATATGTTGGATTCGCGTCTCTATCTCAACCTAAAAATCAAGGTTAAAAATTGTGCATTTCAAGTTTGATTAGATTTAGTCATATTCTTTAACTTTGGTTGAGATGGAGACCCAACATATCAATCATTCATTGGTAGACAAACTGGATATTGAATTGTGTTTGGTTGTCAACGCAACCAAATATCAATATTTGAAGGAGATCTTCTTGCTTGAATAGTTCCATCTGTGCCACTGACTTGATCAGCCTTTAGTCACAGTTTGTCTACAAATTAATAATTGATATGTTGGATTCATGTCTCCGTCTCAACCAAAAATACAAGTTAAAGAATAGAATAGGAAATTACACAAAATTAAACTTTAAATACACTTTAAATAAAGTTTGATGTGATTTAGTTATATTCTTCAATTTTGATTCTTGGTTGAGTGGTAGACGTTAATGCAATATATCAACTATTAATTTGTAGAGAAGCTGGAGTTAAAGTCAGACTAAGTCAGTGGCACAAAAGATACATCTCCTTCAAATGTGGATATTTGGTTGTGTGGACAACCAAACTTTTGCAATACAGTAAATAGCCAATTAACTTGTCGACAAAGTTAACAAATTATATGTTGGATTTAGGTCTTCAACTAAACCAAAAAAGTTAAAGAATAGGATTATGCCAGTGGCTCAGATGAACCTATCCAAGCATTAGATATCCTTTAAATGTTGATATTTGACTGCACTGTGTCACGCCCTGGTCTTAGTATTTTGTGTTTTCTTTATTAATTTGGTCAGGCCAGGATGTGACATGGGTTTTGTATGTGGTGTGTTTTGTCTTGGGGTTTTTGTTAGGTATTGGGTTTGTAGTATAGTAGGGGTATCTAGCATAGTCTATGGCTGTCTGGAGTGGTTCTCAATCAGAGACAGGTGTTTTTCGTTGTCTCTGATTGGGAACCATATTTAGGCAGCCATATTCTTTGAGTGTTTCGTGGGTGATTGTCCCTGTCTTTGTTGTCACCAAATAGGCTGTTTAGGTTTTCGCACATTTATTGTTTTGTTAGTTTATTCATGTATAGTTTTTCTTAATTAAAATACCATGAACAACCACGCTGCATTTCGGTCCGACTCTACTTCACCTAAAGAAAACCGTTACAGAATCACCCACCACAACAGGACCAAGCGGCGTTGTGATAGGCAGCGGCAGCAGGAGCAGCGAAAGGAGGAATTGACATGGGAAGACGTTTTGGACGGCAAGGGTTGTTACACTTGGGAGGAGATACTGGCTGGAAGAGATCGCCTCCCATGGGAACAGGTGGAGGAACTTAGGAGAGCAGAGGCAGCCGGAGAGAGGAGTCGGCGATACGAGGGAAAACGGTTGGCAAGGAAGCCCGGGAGTCAGCCCCAAAAATGTATTGGGGGGGGGGGGAGTATGGCTACGCCAGGTAGGATACCTGTGCAAACTTCCTGTGCTTACCGGGGGGCTAGAGAGACCGGTCAGGCACCGTGTTATGCTGTGGTGCGCACGGTGTCTCCAGTGCGGGTGCATAGCCCGGTGCGGTACATACCAGCTCCGCGTATCGGCCGGGCTAGAGTAAGCATCGAGCCAAATGTCATGAAGCCGGCTCTACGCATCTGGTCTCCAGTGCGTCTCCTTGGGCCGGCTTACATGGCACCAGCCTTGCGCTCGGTGTCCCAGGTTCGCCTGCATAGCCCAGTGCGGGCTATTCCACCTCGCCGCACTGGCAGGGCGACCGGGAGTATTCAACCAGGTAAGGTTGGGCAGGCTCGGTGCTCAAGAGCTCCAGTGCGCCTGCACGGTCCGGTCTATCCAGTACCACCTCCACGCATCAGCCCTCCGGTGGCAGCTCCCCGCACCAGGCTTCCTGTGCGTGTTCTCGGCCCAGTACCACCAGTGCCAGCACCACGCATCAGGCCTACAGCAGCATGGAGCAGCCAGAGCAGCCAGTCAGCATGAAGCAGCAAGAGCAGCCAGTCAGCATGGAGCAGCCAGAGCAGCCAGTCAGCATGGAGCAGCCAGAGCAGCCAGTCAGCATGGAGCAGCCAGAACTGCCAGTCAGCATGGAGCAGAGCCAACTACCTGCCTGAGCTTCCTCTCGGTGCTGAGCTTCCTCTCGGTGCTGAGCTTCCTCTCGGTGCTGAGCTTCCCCTCGGTCCCGAGCTTCCCCTTCTGTGACGCCCTGGTCTTAGTATTTTGTGTTTTCTTTAGTAATTTGGTCAGGCCAGGGTGTGACGTGGGTTTTGTATGTGGTGTGTTTTGTCTTGGGGTTTTTGTTAGGTATTGGGTTTGTAGTATAGTAGGGGTATCTAGCATAGTCTATGGCTGTCTGGAGTAGTTCTCAATCAGAGACAGGTGTTTTTCGTTGTCTCTGATTGGGAACCATATTTAGGCAGCCATATTCTTTGTGTTTCGTGGGTGATTGTTCCTGTCTTTGTGTTTGTCACCAGATATGCTGTTTAGGTTTTCGCACATTTATTGTTTTGTTAGTTTATTCATGTATAGTTTTTCTTCATTAAAATACCATGAACAACCACGTTGCGTTTTGGTCCGACTCTACTTCATCTAAAGAAGACTGTTACACACTATCTACCAAACACGTCAATATTACTTTTGTAAAACACTAAATAGCCTAAAGTTAAGGCTATTGTACAAACTAATGTAACAGTATTTATTCAACCCTAAAATGAGTAATGCATCCATGGCCACATTTTGAGGTTAGCCTCTTGTAACTACACGGAGTATACCACACGTTAGGAACTCCTTCCTAATATTGAGTTAGCATGCAAAGGTCGCAGGTCTGTGGAGATCTTTACAATTGCTATAATAATCTGTACAGAATCTCGAACAGCGTGTATCACTTGCACTATATACTTTTAATGTAAACTCAACTGCACAGTAATGACATATTAAATTGTTGTATAATTACAAAATATCTGACATTGTATTTCATTGGTTGTGCTTTTAGATGGTTGAAAGCATAGTGATAACACATTGGGAATTCAACAAACTTCTTGCTTTCTTTTTGAGTGAGTGAATAAAGGCTGAAATCTCATTGATCAACGTCCCAACCAAATATTACCCTCATTTCCACATTGAAATGATGTGGTTTGCCCAGTGGGAAGCTAGGCAGCAACAGCACATGGTCTGGGGAGAATGTCGGCTTCTATATGACAATTTGAAAAGGGTGAGAAAATATTCAGGGGAGGGTCCTAATCAGACAAACAACTGTCCCAACAAATCACTAGTTTAGGTAGGCAGGGATTAAAATGCAGGCGGGTACTGTGCTCATCTTTAGCTAGGGCAGTAATGCGACCGCTGACGCGCTTCCCCTTTCCGACTCGTCCTCTCTGTCCCAACTGACAACACAACTTGTAAAGATGTGTTAAGCTGGAGCATTGACACGTTGCCATTTGTCTAGAGAGACTTGCACATAGTGGTAAGATACTTGTGCTGGCTCATCAGTCAAGCTCATTGGCATTACCTTGATGTGCACACCAACTTACCCTCAATGCCCTGTGTGTTCCGTCTGGTACTTTTCCTCTGTGTGTGTCTGCTTGCCGTGCTGGTGCTGTGTGGTCGGGCTAGGGTTACTGTGGGTCGTCTGCGGTTTTCCTTTCCAGTGCAGTACCTCAGCAGGAGAACGATTAGCAGACTGACCAGGAAGCTTGCCAGGAGCAGGACGGGCACGATGATCACTTCCTGTTCATACACTGTGATCTCTGAGAGAGAGACAGAGAGAGAGACAGAGAGAGAGAGAGCGAGAGAGACAGAGAGACTAAACTCTGGTGCCCAAACACTAGGTATGCCCTGGAGCTGTTGTCATAGGACAGACTTGGGTCCCCCAGCCACATTATAATTCACAAAAACAACCTGATGAGCCAGGTAGACATTAGGTAGCAGAGCAACAGATCCAAACCCTACCTAATGTCTACCTGGCCCACCACTCCACCCTGGACCTGAACAGCCTTGTACGACCAGGTCCACCTCTACAAGGCAGCAATCCCAACTTTTGCCAGGACACTGAAGGACATCACCCTCAATCGCAAGCCACAGCACCTCACACAGGAGCAACAGAACAATGGACACCTCACCCAGACCAGCGAGAAACCCTCCCAGACCTGCAAGACTCCCTCCCGAAGGACTTGCACACAGAAAACCCACGCCAAGAGGACCTACACCCAGACCACATCCTCACCAGCCACACCTCAACCAGCTGAGACCACCCCAAACAATCTCTGGCCACACCCTATATAGGCCCCGCCCATTTCGGACCTATGCTCACACTGACTGTAATGGTCCGGTCCTAAACCGGAAACAACATTACACACTATGGAACATAAAGCTGAAAATAAAACAAAGAAACAAAGAACAGAGAAAAATGTCCTCATGTGTACTACCTATATACTCCCATTAGAAACCTCATACTTCAACAATGACAGCTTCTCCGTCCTAAAGGGGGACTAGTCTGTGGTGACCTAAATGCCAGAACTGGACAAGAACCTGACACGCTCAGCACACAGGGGGACAAACACCTACCTGGAGCCAACAGTATTCCCTTCCAAATATGCCCCCCTAGACATAACTATGACAAAACAATGGGTCACACCTGCAGCCCTGTCGCACACTGGGTATGTACATGGTCAATGGTAGGCTTCGAGGAGACGTCTATGGTAGGTACACCTACAGCTCATCCCTTGGCAGTAGTACCTAAGATTACTTTATCACTGACCTCAACCCAGAGTCTCTCAGAGCATTCACAGTCAGCCCACTGACACACCTATCAGATCAGAGCAAAATCACAGTCTACCTGAATGGAGCAATAGTCAATCATGAGGCATCAAAGCCAAAGGAACTGCACAATATTAAGAAATGCTATAGATGGAAGGAAAGTAGTGCATAAATCTACCAAAAATCAATTAGGCAACAACACATTCAATCCCCTTTAGACAACTTCCTGGACAAAACTGTTCACTGTAATAGTCAAGGTGTAAACCTGGCAGTAGAAAGCCTAAGCAGTATATTTGACCTTTCAGCTTCCCTATCGAATCTAAAAATGTCAGGCAGACAACCTAAGAAAATTAACAACAATGACAAATGATTTGATGAGGAATGCAAAAACCTAAGAAAGAAATTGAAAAACCAATCCAACCAAAAACATAGAGAACCAGAAAACCTGAGTCTATAACTTCACTATGGTGAATCACTAAAACAATACAGAAATACACTACGGAAAAAGAAGGAACAGCATGTCAGAAATCAGCTCAAGATGTGTGGATAAACCATTTCTCTAATATTTTTGGCTCTATAACAAAGAACAAACAGCAAAAACATATACATGATCAATTACACATTTTAGAATCAGATATTAAAGACTACCAGAACCCACTGGATTCCCCAATTACATTGAATTAACTAAAATACAAACCCTCCAACCCAAAAACGCCTGTGGTGTTGATGGTATCCTACATGAAATTATAAAATATACAAACCACAAATTCCAATTGGCTATACTTAGTCTTTAACATCACCCTCAGCTCTGGCATCTTCCCCAATATTTGGAACCAAGAACTGATAACTGACCTCAATCCACAAAAATTGAGACAAATTTGACCCCAATAACCTCTGTGGGATATGTGTCAACAGCAACCTTGGGAAAATCCTCTGCATTATCATTAACATCAGACTTGTACATTTCCTTTGTGAAAACAATGCACTGAGCAAATGTCAAATTGGCTTTTTACCAAATTACAGTATGACAGACCACATATTCACCCTGCACACCCTAATAGACAAACAAATAAACCAAAACAAAGTCAAAATCTTATCATGCTTTGTTGACGTCAAACAAAGCTTTTGACTCAATTTGGTATGAGGGTCTGCCATACAAATTGATGGAAAGTGGTGCTGGGTGAAAACATACAACAATATAAAATCCATGTACACAAAACAACAAGTGTGCGGTTAAAATTGGCAAAAAAACACACATTTATTTCCACAGGGCTGGGGGGTGAGACAGGGATACAACTTAAGCCCCACCCTCTTCAACATATATATCAACAAATTGGTGAGGGCACTAAAATAGTCTGCAGCACCCGGCCTCACCATACTCGAATCAGAAGTCATATGTCTACTGTTTGCTGATGATCTGGTGCTTTGGTCCCCAACCAAGGACGGCCTACTGCAGCACCTAGACCTTCTGCACAGATTCTGTCAGACCTGGGCCCTGACAGTAAATCTCAGTAAGACAAAAATAATGTTTTTCCAAAAAAGGTCCAGTTGCCAGGACCACAAATACAAATTCCATCCAAACACTGTTGCCCTAGAGCACACAAAACACGCCACAGGTAACTTCCACAAAGCTGTGAACGGTCTGAGAGACAAGGCAAGAAGGGCCTTCTATGCCATCAAATGGAACATAACATTTGACATACCAATTGGATCTGGCTAAAAAAAATACTTGAATCAGTTATCGAAGCCGATGCCCTTTATGGTTGTGAGGTCTGGGGTCCGCTCACCAACCAAGAATTCACAAAATGGGACAAACACCAAATTGAGACTCTGCATGCAGAATTCTGCGAAAATATCCTCTGTGTAAAATGTAAAACACCAATAATGCATGCACAGCAGAATTAGGTTGATACCCGCTAATTATCAAAATCCAGAAAAGAGACTTTCAATTCTACAACCATCTAAAGGCAGTGATTCCCAAAACATCCATAATAAAGCCATCACCTGCAGAGAGAAGAGAACCCTAATCAATCTGGTCCTGGGGCTCTGTTCACAAACACAAACAGACCCCACAGAGCCCCAGGACAGCAACACAATTAAACCCAACCAAATCATGAGAAAACTAAATGATAATTACCTGACACATTGGAAAGAAATATTAAAAAACAGAGCAAACTAGAATGCTATTTGGCCCTAAACAGTGAGTACACAGTGGCAGAACACCTGACCACTGTGACTGACCCAAAATTAAGGAAATCTCTATGTATGTACAGACTCGGTGAGCATAGCCTTGCTATTGAGAAAGGCAGACCTGGCTCTCAAGAGAAGACCCGCTATGTGCACACTGCCCACAAAATGAGGTGGAAACTGAGCTGCACTTTCTAACATCCTGCCAAATGTATGACCATATTAGAGACTAATATTTCCCTCAGATTACACAGACACACAAAGAACTTGAAAACAAATACAATTTTGATAAATTGCCATATCTATTTGGTGGAATACCAGAGTGTGCCATCACAGCAGCAATATTTGTGACCTTTTGCCACAAGAAAATGGCAGCCAGTGAAGAACAAACACCATTGTAAACACAACCTATATTTACGTTTATTTATTTCCCTTTTGCACTTTAACTATTTGCATGTCATTACAACACTGTATATACAGTACATAATATGACATTTGAAATGCCATATTTGGAACATTTGTAAATGTAATGTTTACAGTTATTTTTTAATTGTTTATTATCTACAGTGCCTTGCGAAAGTATTCGGCCCCCTTGAACTTTGCGACCTTTTGCCACATTTCAGGCTTCAAACATAAAGATATAAAACTGTATTTTTTGTGAAGAATCAACAACAATCAACAACAATCATGAAGTGGAACGACATTTATTGGATATTTCAAACTTTTTTAACAAATCAAAAACTGAAAAATTGGGCGTGCAAAATTATTCAGCCCCTTTACTTTCAGTGCAGCAAACTCTCTCCAGAAGTTCAGTGAGGATCTCTGAATGATCCAATGTTGACCTAAATGACTAATGATGATAAATACAATCCACCTGTGTGTAATCAAGTCTCCGTATAAATGCACCTGCACTGTGATAGTCTCAGAGGTCCGTTAAAAGCGCAGAGAGCATCATGAAGAACAAGGAACACACCAGGCAGGTCCGAGATACTGTTGTGAAGAAGTTTAAAGCCGGATTTGGATACAACATTTTTTCCCAAGCTTTAAACATCCCAAGGAGCACTGTGCAAGCGATAATATTGAAATGGAAGGAGTATCAGACCACTGCAAATCTACCAAGACTTGGCCGTCCCTCTAAACTTTCAGCTCATACAAGGAGAAGACTGATCAGAGATGCAGCCAAGAGGCCCATGATCACTCTGGATGAACTGCAGAGATCTACATCTGAGGTGGGAGAATCTGTCCATAGGACAACAATTGCACAAATCTGGCCTTTATGGAAGAGTGGCAAGAAGAAAGCCATTTCTTAAAGATATCCATAAAAAGTGTTGTTTAAAGTTTGCCACAAGCCACCTGGGAGACACACCAAACATGTGGAAGAAGGTGCTCTGGTCAGATGAAACCAAAATTGAACTTTTTGGCAACAATGCAAAACGTTATGTTTGGCGTAAAAGCAACACAGCTGAACACACCATCCCCACTGTCAAACATGGTGGTGGCAGCATCATGGTTTGGGCCTGCTTTTCTTCAGCAGGGACAGGGAATATGGCTAAAATTGATGGGAAGATGGATGGAGCCAAATACAGGACCATTCTGGAAGAAAACCTGATGGAGTCTGCAAAAGACCTGAGACTGGGACGGAGATTTGTCTTCCAACAAGACAATGATCCAAAACATAAAGCAAACTCTACAATGGAATGGTTCAAAAATAAACATATCCAGGTGTTAGAATGGCCAAGTCAAAGTCCAGACCTGAATCCAATCGAGAATCTGTGGAAAGAACTGAAAACTGCTGTTCACAAATGCTCTCCATCCAACCTCACTGAGCTCGAGCTGTTTTGCAAGGAGGAATGGGAAAAAATGTCAGTCTCTCGATGTGCAAAACTGATAGAGACATACCCCAAGCGACTTACAGCTGTAATCGCAGCAAAAGGTGACGCTACAAAGTATTAACTTAAGGGGGCTGAATAATTTTGCACGCCCAATTTTTCTGTTTTTGATTTGTTTAAAAAAGTTTGAAATATCCAATAAATGTCGTTCCACTTCATGATTGTGTCCCACTTGTTGATTCTTCACAAAAAAATACAGTTTTATATCTTTATGTTTGAAGCCTGAAATGTGGCAAAAGGTCGCAAAGTTCAAGGGGGCCGAATACTTTCGCAAGGCACTGTATATGGTAGAGACATGGGGTTTGGACTGCTGTTTTTCTGATTGAATGGACATATTTGTATAAACCTTGAATAAATGCACTGTATTTACACTCCTTTCATTTAAAGGTCCAATGCAGCCTTTTTTATCTCAATTTTAAATCATTTCTGGGTAACAATTAAGTACCTTACTGTGATTGTTGTCAATTAAAATGTAAAAAAAAAAAAAAAATTAAAAAGCTTCTTAGCAAAGAGACATTTCTTAAGCAAGAATTTTGCTATGACTGTTTGGGAGTTGTCTGAGAGGGGAGGGAAAACATTGAAAACTAGCTATTTTTATTTATTTATCCGTTATTTTACCAGGTAAGTTGACTGAGAACACGTTCTCATTTGCAGCAACGACCTGGGGAATGCTTACAGGGGAGAGGAGGGGGATGAATGAGCCAATTGTAAACTGGGGATTATTAGGTGACCGTGATGGTTTGAGGGCCAGATTGGGAATTTAGCCAGGACACCGGGGTTAACACCCCTACTCTTACAATAAGTGCCATGGGATCTTTAATGACCTCAGAGAGTCAGGACACCCGTTTAACATCCCATCCGAAAGACAGCACCCTACACAGGGCAGTGTCCCCAATCACTACCCTGGGGCATTGGGATATATTTTTTTAGACCAGAGGAAAGAGTGCCTCCTACTGGCCCTCCAACACCACTTCCAGCAGCATCTGGTCTCCCATCCAGGAACTGACCAGGACCAACCCTGCTTAGCTTCAGAAGCAGTGGTATGCAGGGTGGTATGCTGTTGGCAGAGAAATGTGGAACTCTGATTGGTCTATTAACTAATTTACCGCTTGGTGATGTTACCAGGCAGGCCAAAACTCCATCCCAAAAAAAACGGTCTGCCGATCTTTTCAAACAGGTCTTACACTAAAAGGGTATTCTCATAATTTTATTACAACCTCATAGTCTGGAAATATATTCAAATATATTCAAAACACAGGAAAATCACATGACTGCACTGGGCCTTTAAGTGCTCCTTAAATAGCATACTGAAAAAGGTGTGGGTGGTGGTGCAGTATGCTTGCACCACACCTTGATTGTTTGGCTAAGTCAAGCTGCTCTGTGCCGTACAACGTCACTAGAATGTTGAAAGCCAGTTGATAAGAATGGAACAATCTGGTTTTGATTCCTTTTCAGGTGATCCATGATGCATCATCAATCAGCTGCTCTTGTTCCTTTTAGAAGCTTCTGGGGAGTCTGAACTCTCTTTCTCCTAGCCTCCCCTGCTCTGCGGCTGGCATTGCGGCTGACAATGCGGGGGACAATGTGGCTGACCCTGTTCTGCTCCCAGCCTGTCTTATGTGCCTGGTGGATCTGAGTACTGTGACAGCAAACACAACACGCGTCTCTTATCTTTGTATAATGGACCAGAAAAGGTTGTATTGTATAGCATTGTATTAGGACACGCAGCGGAAACAAAATGAGTGTTTCTCACCGGACAAGTCTAGGTCTTTTTTTCCCCCCCTGCGTTTGGTGCCCACTAAAACCAGCCCCCTCCTAACTATATTTTCACGTATCTATATTTATTTCACAGTTCCGCTGCTTTCTATGCTATGTATCCAAGGTGTTTTCTAGACGTTTGAAGTGGCTTTATTGTGTTGGTTGCAACACCTTTGTTACAGCTCTGTTTGGTAAAGGTTAGGCAAGGGAACAACCGTCTCCACCCAGAGAGATAGCCATATTTATCAAATGTATTTACTGTGATGGTGATCATGTGTAAGCACAAATACAATCTCAGCAATTGGACAACCAGTTTGTGACAGAATGTTACGTCGCACTTTTTACACTGATGGGAAGAATCGCAAAAAACTCACCTCGCCAGAAATATATCAGTGGACAGCTAACTGTCACATGGTTAAACCTTTCCTTGCAATTTCCGTAATATTGTCTATCGATTTCTAAAGAGTCCAAATGTATGGAGTGTTTTCAATCAATGCCTTTGGCTTGGAGTCCCAACAGCTTGCGTACATGCAGTGAGATGTAGAAGGGGAAGGACAAGGGGACACGGGAGAAAACGAGAGAGGAGTGGAGAGAGGAGTGTAGAGAGGAGTGTAGAGAGGAGTGTAGAGAGGAGTGTAGAGAGGAGTGGAGAGAGGAGTGTAGAGAGGAGTGGAGAGAGGAGTGGAGAGAGGAGTGGAGAGAGGAGTGTAGAGAGGAGTGTTGAGAGGAGTGGAGAGAGGAGTGGAGAGAGGAGTGGAGAGAGGAGCGCTCACCACAGATGGTGTTCCCCGGTTGACACTGATTATCGGCATCAGAGTAGGATGACATCCTGAGGAGGAACACACACACGGATATATCATCATTAGATTACCATTGGTCAGCAGCCTCATAAAGCCTTCGGCTGTAATGACACATGGCATGGAGTGTCCAACACCACTGTCACACAAGACACATGTAAGAACGTCTGTTAGCTCCATCTAGGCTAATCAATGGCTGCTTCAGAGAACGGAAAAAGACTGTACAGTTTGTATACTTGACAAACAATTTCCATTTCGCTCCATGTTGCATGTCTTGCACCCCCCCCCCCCCATTGATAACATTGACAATGCGAGTATTTTTAACATGTTTTTGTTATGCTGTGAACGTATGTTTTTGACTGCTAGTATCTCTTATCATATCATCTCAATTGTTGAATGCAGAGCTTAGATTAACCCTAGATTAACCCTAGTAACTATGGTATCTGGGTAGATCTGATAGTGTCTGAATGGTTAGGCAACTTAAGGTGCAGTAGCGTGACAATGACTATAGTACAATCACACAATGACTGCATAAGGAGGCAATATTGATAGCTCAGCAAGGGGCGTCCAGTATGACACCAACTTGGCAAGCTTAGAGCGTTGACCCACGCTTGGTATTTGGGATGTGTGTCCTAAAGACGTTAAAACCCTAGATGGGTTGGGCGTGCCGGTGCGTTGGTACCGCAGCATTGTTTGCCCAATAGGCCTGGCCCATCTGGGCACAGTACAATATGTCACACTCAACTTCACAATTTAGAGGCCTCATTATCAAACAAAGTCTGACTTTTATTGTTAAGTCTCGGATGACACCGCTATTTGAAGTTGTTTTGATATGATTTGGGCATGATTTGTTTGGAAAATGCTAAGACAGACGGGCTGGCTTACTGGCTGAGTAGTATTCAGTGAAAGTGGACAGGATATCACTATTGAAATGAAGTTGGCAGGGTCAGGGCAGGTCAATGTGAGAAGTAATTACTAGGGGCTAGACAGTAGGAAGAGACTGTGTTGTGTCTGAAATTGCACCCTACTCCTTCTGCAGTGGACAACTTTTGACCAGGGTTCCCACTACATAGTGGACAGGCTGCCATTTCAGACTCAGCCCCCGTTTTCATTTTATCACCACAGAGATAAAACAACAACGGGTTGTATTGAACAATTAGAGGCCCAGTCACAGCTCTCTGGACGTTTGTTTATCAAATGGAACTACAATTTGAAACAACTTGAGAGGGCAGAGAGTGGGCCATGGTAAATGTTCAAAATGGCAAATGGGATCAAATGCACCTCGAGAACCAGATCAGTTACGCAGGTTGTGTTGTTTATATATTCATATTTAGGATTTGAATACTATAATCACATCCTTAGAAACAGATTGGCACCCATGCTATGTCCATCTTACCTTACTTTAACACATTTAAGTCATTTAGCAGATGCTCTTATCCAGAGCGACTTACAGGAGCAATTAGGGTTAAGTGCCTTGCTCAAAGGCACATCAGCAGATTTATCAGCTAGTCTGCTCAGGGATTCAAACCAGCAACTTTTCGGTTACTGGCCCAAACGCTCTTAACCGCTAGGCAACCTGCATGTCTACATAAACACAACCAAAATCAATCACAACCTGTCTAAATAAAAGATTATTCAAACTCTACACGTTGAAAGTCACCTGTTCCCCTCTCATCCACGGGATCCTATTTCATAATCGATCGTGAAACTCGATCGTGAAACTTTGGGTGTGTTTTGTCACCTACTTCCGTCACTGTTCTCAGGTAACAATAATGAGTCACGGTCACAGCACACTCCTCCACTTAGTGTTGTTAGGAAGCTCATTCGGACAGCATTTCTGCGTTTTCCCTCCCTCACCTCTTTCCAAGTCTGTTTGTGTCACTCAACCAGTCTGGCTGCATTGCTCTTTGACATGCATTTCTCACACACAACATGACACACACATACACACCCCGCACATGATACTAAACATGGAACTTTTAGGATATTTCCCCTTGTATTTTAACCAACAATGTATTCTACCCTTTATTTGAACCAAAACTGTACATTTTATTCACTCATTTTATTGTGTCAACTTACGTGGCATGCTCCCTGTGTAAGGCTGAGTCTCAATGATGTGTAATGGTATTAGGTCCTCAGCATCCAAAGCTTCTGTAGTGCCCCTCCTCACGAGAAGCAGTACTAGAATCACACTTTTGATATTAACGATCGTCTACCACCCTCCATTGTATTATAACCCCAGCGTGTGACAATCGGCCTCTCCCACTTTCCCAACTTCTCTATCTGTCAATCTCTCCCTTCTGTTGCGTCTCTTTCCTTGTGTCTGCTTTGTCACTCTCCCAGGTTAGCCCTGCCCTCTCCTGCACCTTTTCCTCCTCACCCTTATCACCTGCTCACGGTGAGTTCTGTTTTGGGCTTTTAGTGTGTCCCTTATTGTGTAAAGTGCTACAGCGTGTGGGTTTGCGGTGCCCTCACAACTATCTCAAACTCATTTTGTCTCCTCCTTATCACCTGTCTCCATCAAAGGTCAAAGGTGTGGTCGATTCACAGTGCCTCCGCGTGGCTAGTCTTGAATGCCAACACCTCCCATCTCCATTACTTTTCCCAAAGTGAAACTGGTCTCTCCACTCCTATCAACAATCACAGGCACTGAGGGCATTGGGGAAGTACTGTAACGTAGGTAGTATCAGTCTTCTGGTGCACTGTTACTCTGGCTCATGAATGAGGGGCATGATTTCTACGAAATATGACTTGCAATATGAGTGAAATAGTTTTCCTTCCAAAAACTGGTTGTGTATGTTAAAAACAACTGAATTGTGTGGGCGTACCCCAACAACAGAATTGTGTGGGCGTACCCCAACAACAGAATTGTGTGGGCGTACCCCAACAACAGAATTGTGTGGGCGTACCCCAACAACAGAATTGTGTGGGCGTACCCCAACAACAGAATTGTGTGGGCGTAAGATGGTAATTAAAAATATTCACGCAAGTAGACCACTGATTGGCCAACTCATCCTCCTGTAGACCACTGATTGGTGAGCTCATTCTCCTCAGGAGTATGACATCATAGGGAGATATTCAGTTAACACTTACTTTAAACACCTAAAACATCAGCGCTAAAGAGTCTGCTTTAAAGGGCTCTGAAAACATCTTGTGATCTGAAAACCTCTATGCTTTCCGTACATCTACCATATTATGTAATTGTCTCCTTTCTGTGCATTTTAAATTAATTTATCTTTAATCAAGTTCAGTAGTATCTTGAACTCCTTGGATATTTTTCTGAGTTCCGAATGTTTTTTTCTTTTTGACGGGCATTGCATATCAACATCTGTTTTCTCGACTCTCATCGTTGCTGGATCAGACAGTCGCAGTTGCTAGACCCTGAACCTTGCTATATCCTGACATCTCCAAACTCAACAAGCCAAAAGAACATCCTGTGCCATAGCCATACCCTCAACATAGTGCAGTGCCAACTCCAACGAGGAACATCCCTCACAGCAGGCCATGCCCAATGAACTATCTCTCTCACTCTCTCATTCCCTGTCTCCACCCCCAACCCCTTCTGTCTCCCCCCCCCCCCCCCCCTTCCCTGCTGTACGTCTATTCAAATTAACAGGTTCTCAAAGTCTTAGGGGGTCGCCCCAGGCAACAGGATGGGTACGCCATTAGCCACTGCTACAGTCTGTGCTACCTATCTGATAGAGGGAGAGATGGGTTAGTGAGGCATGGGGCGTCTGCTCATTCACACGCACTGCTTACCAGGACAGGGGTGGGCAATCCGAGTGGTGGAGGGAAGAAGGGGGGGGATCTACTGCAAGGGCTCGTTTACACTGTGTCAGAATGTGTGTGTGTGTGTGTGGGAGAGTATCTATCTCTCTGTGTGTGTCTCCAGTGTGCATGTGTGTCTGCGCGTACTCTCCGGCGCGAACGCAGAGCTGGAAATGCTGAGACCGACAGCTGGTTTATTTTTGGGTCAGTGACAGTGTGTCAATGGCCGCAGATGCGTCGGAAAGGAAGGCTCTGAGATACCAACAGACCCTGGTCAGTTCTCTTTCTCCCACGCTCTCTTCCTCTCTCTCTCTGTCTCTCTCCTCTCACGTCCTATCCCTCCGTAACTCTGTCAGTAACTTCTCCTCTGATCTCATTCCATTCGCTCTCAGCGTACCACTGTGTAACGCTACCTATCTCTGCCGCTTCATCTCTAACTCGGAAATGAATCTTGCGCAATCTCTTGCATGACATATCGGGTCGTCCCTGCTCTTGCATAGGGAGCATGGGGAGGGACACAGTATTGTCACGGTGGTCACAGAGACCTCTTAGCAGGCCTGTTACTGTGGCAACAGGCTCATGGCAACAGGTGTCTTGTGAGTCTGAGGACCACACACCTTCAGTCTCCGTCTCAACTCTCTCTCACCGTCTTGCTCTTACTCTCTCTGCCTTTCTCGGCCACCTGTTCATTAGCCTCTCCACCTTTCGGTCCTTTCGTTGCTTACCCACAAACATAATGCATTTTTAAGAGGAGATAGATGTTTGTTTGTTCAACTACCTCCTTGGTTTTGTATGATGGTAAGTGCCTCTCCATGCTCTCAGATAGACCTGGGAGAAATGTGTTTGCATGAAAAGTGTGATTTCCTCCATGGTGATAAATCTAGGTTAAATCAGTGTGGTGTGGTGTGGTGTGGGAAGGGGTAAACCCAATTGTGCACGTGGAATATGCTTGTAATCTCGGCGCGTCACGTAGTCAAAGACCCCGGGGAACAGATTGTTCCAAAACATCCAGAGGGACATAAACCATTGGACGTTCAGAATGTTTTTTGGATTCTTAAGAAACACGCAGGATGTAAATTGGTGTGGCGTATTGTATTTAACAGGGAAACCGTATACCGCGGGGCTTTGGCTAAGGCCATAGGCTGTTAGACTGTGTGTCCACATGGTGATGGGTATGTGTGTGTGTGTGTGTGTGTGTGTGTGTGTGTGTCTACACCTGCGTATCTGCGTGTGGGTGTGTGTGTGTGTGTGTGTGCATGTACTGTATGTCCTGTGTGTGTGTGTGTGTGTGTGTGTGTGTGTGTGTGTGTGTGTGTGTGTGTGCATGTACTGTATGTCTTGTGTGTGTGTGTGTGTGTGTGTGTGTCTACACCTGCGTATCTGCGTGTGGGTGGGTGTGTGTGTGTGTGCATGTACTGTATGTCCTGTGTGTGTGTGTGTGTGTGTGTGTGTGTGTGTGTGCATGTACTGTATGTCCTGTGTGTGTGTGTGTGTGTGTGTGTGTGTGTGTGTGTGTGTGTGTGTGTGTGTGTGCGTGCGTGCGTGCGTGCGTGCGTGCGTGCGTGCGCGTGTGTGTGTGTGCACATGTGTGTGTGTTTGTGCAGACCATGTGGACTGTGATAACTGTATGTTTACACTGTCACCCGGGAGGGCTAAAAGTGTCACTTTTTTGGAGCGGGAGTTTGTTTCTGTTCTCCTTGTCATTGTGCTGGGGAGGATCAAGAAATGATATCACCTGGGGGCCTCCCATTTCATTTCAACAAGATGCCATTGCCAGGCACAATAGAGAGTTATGTGGAGAGTTGTTGACAGACATGCGGAGAATGTATGTGGTTAATACTCTGGAAGACTTTGACTTTACATTCCCGTCATGTGGCCCATTGCTATAGATGTCACGCGTCTATAGTTCGATCCGAACAGCAGATGAATGGACCTGCAAACATACAGAAGGACGGGTGGACGGATGGATGGACAGGCAGGCAGACAGACAGGCAGGCAGGCAGGCAGGCAGGCAGGCAGGCAGGCAGGCAGGCAGGCAGACAGACAGACAGACAGACAGACAGACAGACAGACAGACAGACAGACAGACAGTAGATAGTAGAAAGTAGATAGATTCCTATTTGTTACTACTACTACTATTATTACTGCAACAACTTCTTATATTTTCGTGTCCCTGCTGGTGCCACTTGAGGACATGTTATAATGTGAATACAGTTAAGGGTGTTGTTAGGCCCGACGTGCAGGCGAAGGCCCTGCAACCGCTAACAGTGATTATTCATTGTCACGTTGGTATAATTTATTGGGAGACAGATGCAGGAATGCGTAATCGTTTTTTTTATTGTACCCAAATTACGGCGTGCCATGTAAAGACACGGGGACGAAGACCAAATAAACACGTCTACAACACACAGGGTTGAAACCCAAACAAAAGAGCGAAGAGTACCTCGAATAAATAACACACGCGCACAATAATTAACACATGGGACGAGACCCGTAATCATCTGCACAATCCACAAGGGCACGAAAACCCAAAAACACACCACAGGTACTCACACGCACCAACGGACTTTGGAACACTAATGGACAGCCCAATGGAAACCAAAGGGCAAACTTACTAATCAGTGGGAACAGGGGACAGGTGTGTGTAAAAGTTCCGGAGGGATCCGTGACATTCATAACATGACCGTTATGTATTTTATCCATCCGACTTATCAGTAACAGCTTGACGGTGTAATAAATGTAATTCTTCACATTACATTGTCAAGCTGTTACTAAAAAAAGAAACGCACGGATGGAATCCGTAACTGTCAGAAGGCAGAGCTCATGAATCATAATCTATTCCCATGTTGTTTTCTCTGATTTGAATCGACCCTAACTATCTCACGGGTGTGTCCAGGTATGTGCCTCCATTGTGAAAACTACTAAAAGAGCCGTTATTATGTTCATTGAGATGAAATCTATTTTGCAGTGTTGATCAAATCCACACGGAGTGATTTGATGTCTCTCTGTATACTTTATAATAAACGTGCTTGCTTTCCGCTTTACGAACATGCCCAAATGCCGTGGTCCATTCACACCTACCTCTCCCTTACAGAAATCCTTGAGGGTCAGCGGGACGACAGACAAGCAGACAGATAGTGAGAGATTGGGAGATACACCCAGAGGGCGAGAGATAGAGAGAGTGAGAGGTGTGGAGAAGTGTGTAGTGGTGAACGTTGGGTCACACCGGTGCTAAATATAACTACCAGAGTAGAGTTACACCCGGTGAGAAAGGGGGAGAGAGGGAAAGTGAGGTGCATGAGGTGTAGATGCAGAAGAGAGCAAGGGGCTCAGAGGGGAGGAGAAATATGGAGAAAGAGGGGGATTACATGTACTGACAGAGGTAGGGAAAGGCAGAGGATGACTGAAATAGACTGATGGGAGTTGTGAGAGAGCAGCGACCTGATGGTATGGGATAAAACACGTGTATCAGTCACACAGGTGTCATTTCTCATTTGAAAACTTTTAAATTGACCAGCTTGTTGATAAAGTGTTTATACAGGCACTTTACAAGACTGAACTGAATGTATCAACAAGCAAACTGATGGGGACGTTAATATTACAATGGTTACAAAACCTTTAGCATATGACCTACTGTGACCTACTGTGACCTACTGTGACCTACTGTGACCTACTGTGTAGTATATTAGTAGTTGTAGTATATTATAGTGTGTAGAATAGCCAATAGCCATATGATAGTGATGCATTACAGTCATGGACCAGTTAGTTGACTGTCCTAAGTTAGATCCAGTTAGATGCTAGTTAAGTAAATGCCTAATAAATGTTTGTGAAAACATCTGTGTGTTACTAGACATATATATTGGTGAAATATTTAAGATTCCAACTCGCCCATGGCCTTTGTTGGAGGAGTGAGCATCAAAGAGATTTGCCTTTCTGTCACAGGAGTTTGCCAAGATGTTATGTTACCACAATGTATTCTGAAGGTGAAAGACGGCCTTGAGTTTGTATAGAAACGACTAGGAAACACAAGGACCCTGATAAAAAAAATAGGGCAAATAAAAATGGAGTGAGGATTAAGTCTCAAGGTAGACCTCTCGCTAATAAGGGAATCTGTAGGGGGAGAATTTCTTTATGTTCCCCAAACAAATTTTTAAATCTAACTTACAGTATGGAATCATTTACAATGAAACCAAATGTTTCTATAAAACATTATTATGATATTTTGTCATTATTAACATGATTATCTTTTGAGTATCTTTTGGTGTGTAGAGGATCGTCACTCAATTGCAGGTGGGGTTACGGCTAACCACACCTTGCACTATTTTCCAGGGGTGAGTCGGTTGAGAGCGGTTTCTTCTTCCTTGGTATAGTATAACAAGTGGCATAACCAAGGCTTTACTGCTGCACTTCAGGGGACTGAAAGTATTTCTGACTCCTTTTCTGGAGGCTAGTATTTCCCAGTAAATCCATGACTACAGCCAAATGGATTTTGTGTACACATAATATCCGTAAGTCTGCTACTGACACTTGTGTTGAATTCAGTCATTCAAATCCAACAACACACTGTTATAAAAGATTCATTGTTACTAAATCCTGTCCACAGAATCCGCAGACGGCAGCTGGGAAAGTTCCCGCATGAAAAATACTACCGCTTACCGTTTACAGTACTTACTATAGAATTATGTAGTAAACTGTAGAATACTATACTACACACTGTAGTATCCCTCGATTGTGTAGTGCTTACTGTAGCATTTTGTAGTATACTGTAGAATAGTACATTACACACTGTAATATCCTTTGGTCGTGTAATGCTTACTATAGATGTTGTAGAAAACTGTAGAATACTATAGTAAATACTACATTATTATCCGCAAAAACACTATAAATACTATTTCTGCAAAAATACCACACTTGTTTAACTATAGTAAATACTACAGTATTTAAATTGTAAATACTCTGTCCATTCCCCTCCCCCATATCGCCGTTTGTGCCACCCATAAATGAGAAACCTACATGCCAAGTATAGACCATACTATTGTGTTCCCTACAGGTTATAGAAAAGAGTAGAAGCTCTGACCTATCAGTTCAGTCCCCAGTCCTACCTACCTACAGGTTATGGAAAAATGACTCTTTTTGTATTTCTCCAGTAGGTTTCCTCAAGGAGAAAGCCTCCACTTCTATGTCAAAGACAATAAAACATAGTAAATACTACAGTAATGTCCACAAAAACACTACAGTAAATACTACAGTGTACTACAATCCGCAAAAACACTACATTAATTACTATAGTATATACTACAGTTTTCTTTCACTACAGCATTTATACTATAGTTAACTATAAATAATACAGTATACTACAGTGAATACTACAGTAGAGTCAGCAAAAACACTACAGTGAATACTATAGTATTAATACCAATGTATACTATAGTGTATATTTTTTTAAAGACATCCCCATATATTCTGTCTTGTTTAATTCCTAATTATAACCCCTTAGGACCTATTTTTGAAATGATACAACTTCCCCAGCATATTGTTATAGTAAGAGGTTTGTTGGACAGTTACCCGATACAGGTATAATACAGTCTGATACTTTGTCAAGGCACCCCATGGTAAGCCTGACGGTGATAGGTCTGGTCCAATGGAAGTCATGTCGAGTGTGCAGCTCAGTTTCGTTGGTGATTTATTTGCTATACATTTCTGTGTGTATGACCATGACTGACGTACAGCACTCTTTCTAGGACCCACAGAGACAGACCTGTACTTGTACACTAAATTAAGAGGTGTTGAAAGGTTATTGAAAGGCCGGCCCAAAGCGTCAATGCTAGGCACCACTTGTCACTACTTGTCGCAATGTTGACCAGCGATCAACTGCACTATGCAGATGTTGTTTGTATCTGAGCGCTCATAGTATACATTAGAGGCTTTTCAGACTCCACACAACAGATTGTTGGTTTCCCACAAAATATTTTGTTTCACTAATTCAATGATGTCTGATGTATGATGTCTATGTGCTTGTGGGGTACCATGGTAAATTACGTGAGAAAGATCCGCTTATCAGATCAAAATGTTCACTAAACAAAGGTACAGTATGTGTATGGATGTATGGGTTCTACTCGATATTGCATATTGTCCCAAGCAGCCCAACACCCCATTGACATTGATCTGTGTCTGATTTCAGGAGGATGTTTTGTGTCAACATGCCCTATCCACTGTGTCATGGGCCTTTTCTAATTTTGGCAAAAGTCCATCCTCCACCCTCTCTCCTCCGTCTTCTCTACTCCGTGGCCTGGAAACCGATGAGTGGTTTGAGGAGACCTTTTTCAAAAGGAAGCGAGGAAGGACGTAGGAGAGAGGACGCAGGAGTTCAGCAAATCCAACTGAGAAAAGGCCATAGCATGGAGTTGCAATGTAGACCTTCACTTTGTGGAACAGATACACTACATGGCCAAAAGTATGGACACCCCTTCAAATGAGTGTATTCGGATATTTCAGACACACCCGTTGCTGACAGGTGTGTATAATCGATCACACAGCCATTCAATCTCCGTAGACACACATTGTCAGTAGAATGGCCCGTACTGACGAGCTCAGTGACTTTCAACGTGGCACCGTCATAGGATGCCACCTTTCCAACAAGTCAGTTCATCAAATGCCCTGCTAGAGCTGCCCCGGTCAACTGTACGTGCTGTTGTTGTGAAGTGGAAAGGTCTAGGAGCAACAACGGCTCAGCAGCGAAGCGGAAGCCACACAAGCTCACAGAACGGGACCACCAAGTGCTGTAGCGTGTAAAAATCCTCTTTTCTCTGTTGCAACCCTCACTACCGATTTCCTAACTGCCTCTGGAAGCAACATCAGCACAAGAACTGTTCATCAGGATCTTCGCACAAGCTTAAGATCACCATGCGCAATGCCAAGCGTCGGCTGGAGTGGTGTAAAGCTCGCCGCCATTGGGGCAGTGGAAACACATTCTCTGGAGTGATGAATCAGGCATCAACATCTGATAATCCAACAAACTAATCTGGGATTGGTGGATGCCAGGAGAACGCTACCTGCCCGAATGCATACTGCCAACTGTAAAGTTTGGTGGAGGAGCAATAATGGTTTGTGGCTGTTTTTCATGGTTCGGGCTAGGCCCCTTAGTTCCAGTGAAAGGAAATATTAACGCTACAGCTTACAATGACATTCTAGACGATTCTGTGCTTTCAACTTTGTGGCAACAGTTTGGGGAAGGCCCTTTCCTGTTTCAGATAGACAATGCCCCCGTGCACAAAGCGAGGTCCATACAGAAATGGTTTGTCAAGATCGGTGTGGAATAACTAGACTGGCCTGCACAGAGCCCTGACCTCAACCCCATCAAACACCTTTGGGATGAATTGGAACGCCGAATGCGAGCCAGGCCTAATCACCCAACATCAGTTCCAGACCTCAATAATGCTCTTGTTGCTGAATGGAAGCAAGTCCCCGCAGCAATGTTCCAATGTCTAGTGGAAAGCTTTCCCAGAAGAGTGGAGCAAAGGGGGGACCAACTCCATATTAATGACCATGATTTTGGATTGAGATGTTTGATGAGCAGGTGTCCACCTACTTTTGGCAATGTTGTGTATAACAATTGCTTTAAAGGACATAAATGTAGACTACAACAATGGAGGCTGCACATAGTGTCTCGGTAATAAGCAAACATGACTCATTTGGTTATTTGTGTTTTACATGGAACCTCACATTACCTGAACTGTATTATGACCAGTGGTGGAAAAAGTACCCAATTGTCATACTTGAGTAAAAGTATAGATACCTTAATAGAAAGTTACTCAAGTAAAAGTGAAAGTCACCCAGTAAAATACTACTTGAGTAAAAGTCTAAAAGTATTTGTTTTTAAATATACTTATGTATCAAAAGTAAATGTAATTGCTAAAATATACTTAAGTATCAAAAGTAGAAGTAAAAGTATAAATCATTTCAAATTCCTTATATTAAGCAAAGCAGATGGCTCCATGTTATTTTTAAAATGCATGGATAGGCAGGGGCACACTCCAACACCCAGACTTTATTTACAAAAGATCCATCTGACCACGTGTTCTCTTGATGAGTGTCACGTGTGCTCCCTCTCCGACCTCTAGGTCACCAGGCTGCTCGTTATGGAGCACCTGCGTGTCATCAGACTCACCTGGACTCCATCACCTCCCGGATTACCTTCCCTATATATGTCACTCCCTTTGGTTCCTTCCCCAGGCGTTATTGCTTCTGTTCCTGTGTCATGTCTGTTCGTTGTTCGTGTCTCTTATTTTGTATTATGTTGTGTTTATGTATTAAAACACTCACTCCCTGAACTTGCTTCCTGACTCTCAGTGCACATTGTTACAATAAGTGCGTGAATTTCACAATTTTCCTGTTCTGCTAAGCATTCAGAATGTAAATAATGCTTTTGGTCGTCAGGGAAAACGTATGGAGTAAATAGTATTAATGTTTCTTTAGGAATGTAGTGAAGTAAAAGTTGTAAAAAATATAAATAGTAAAGTAAAGTACATATACCCCAAGAGACTACTTAAGTAGTACTTTAAAGTATTTTTACTTAAGTACTTTACACCACTGATTATGACATTATTCAGGTCTGAAACGTCATTATGTAATTCCATCAGTATGTACATAGATAAAGGTTCATCTGTTTAAATTGATGATGAGGGTCATGTATTGCAATTGTTGCAACCCCCATTACTAGCCTGTTCAACCTCTATTTCATATCGTCTGAGATCCCCAAAGATTGGAAAACTAACATGGTCATCCCCCTCTTCAAAGGAGGAGACGCTCTAGACCCTGTAACAGACATATATCTATCCTACCCTGCCTTTCTAAGGTCTTCGAAAGCCTAGTTAACAAACAGATCCCCCGACCATTTCGAATCCCACCGTACCTTCTCCGCTATGCAATCTGGTTTCCGAGCTGCTCATGGGTGCACCTCAGCCACGCTCAAGGTCCTAAACGATATCATAACCGCCATCGATAAAATACTGTCCAGCCGTATTCATCGACCTGCCCAAGGCTTTCGACTTTGTCAATCACCACATTCTTATCGACAGACTCAACAGCCTTGGTTTCTCAAATGACTGCCTCGCCTGGTTCACCAACTACTTCTCAGACAGAGTTCAGTGTGTCAAATCGGAGAGCCTGTTTTCCGGACGTCTGGCAGTCTCTATGGGGGTGACACAGGGTTCAATTCTCGGGGCGACTCTTTTCTCTGTATACATCAATGATGTCGCTCTTGCTACCGCTCTTGCTACTGGTGATTCTCTCATCCACCTCTACGTAGATGACACCATTCTGTATACTTCTGGCCCTTCTTTGGACACTGTGTTAACTAACCTCCAGACGAGCTTCAATGCCATACAACCCTCCTTCCGTGGCCTCCAACTGCTCTTACATGCAAGTAAAACTAAATGCATGCTCTTCAACCGATCGCTGCCCGCACCTGCCCGCCCGTCCAGCATCACTACTCTTGACGGTTCTGACTTAGAATATGTGGATAATTACAAATACCTAGGTGTCTGGTTAGACTGTAACATCTCCGTCCAGACTCACATTAGGCATCTCCAATCCAAAATGAAATCTAGAATCGGCTTCTTATTTCGCAACAAAGCATCCTTCACTCATGCTGCCAAACATACCCTCGTAAAATTGACTATCCTACCAATCCTTGACTTCGGCGATGTTGTTTACAAAATAGCCTCCAACACTCTACTCAGCAAATTGGATGCAGTCTATCACATTGCCATCCGTTTTGTCACCAAAGCCCCATACACTACCCACCACTGCGACCTATATGCTCTCGTTGACTGGCCCTCGCCTCATATTCGTCACCAAACCCACTGGCTCCAGGTCATATATAAGTCTTTGCTAGGTAAAGCCCCGCCTTATCTCAGCTCACTGGTCACCATAGCAGCACCCACCCGTAGCACGCGCTCCAGCAGGTATATTTTACTAGTCACCCCCAAAGCCTATTCCTTCTTTGGCCTCCTTTCCTTCCAGTTCTCTGTTGCCAATGACTGGAACGAATTGCAAAAATCACTGAAGCTGGAGACTCATATCTCCCTCGCTAACTTTAAGCATCAGCTGTCAGAGTAGCTCACAGATCATTGCACCTGTACATAGCCCATCTGTAAATAGCCCATCCAACTACCTCATCCCCATATTGTTATTTTTTATTTTTTTTTTGTTGCTCCTTTGCACCTCAGTATCTCTACTTGCATGTTCATCTTCTGCACATCTATCACTCCAGTGTTTAATTGCTAAATTGTAATTACTTCGCCACTACAGCCTATTTATTGCCTTACGTCCCTGATCTTACCTCATTTGCACACACAGTATATAGATTGTTTTCTATTGTGTTATTGACTGTACGTTTGTTTATTCCATGTGTTGTTGTTTGTGTCAAACTGCTTTGCTTTATCTTGGCCAGGTCGCAGTTGTAAATGAGAACTTGCTCTCAACTGGCCTACCTGGTAACATAAAGGTGAAATAAAAATAAAAATAAATCAATTGAGCCACTAAAACAATATCATGCAAATGAAACAATAACAGTGTAGGTTTGAAGACCATTGAACTGTTAGTTTGGAAAATATTGGCGTTGACATGTTCCTTACAAGATTTTCTGCTGTTTGATAGTTTTTTTATCATATTCATTAGTAGACTTTATTGACCGTTTATGCAAGTGAATTAGAATATGTCTTCTTCCGTTTAGAATTGGAATGTTAAATTTCCCACCTCTCTAGTTTGATTGTGAAAGGTGTCTGTCATGATTACAAAGTGAGTGAAATACTTACCCACAACCCACTGCTGGTCTTGTCTGATACAGTATCAAATACCTTGAATCTTGGCTTGATCTTTGGTTGGTGTAGTAGCTTACCAACCACCTGCTCCCCCCACCCCCATCAGAAACTAACGTAATAGCTATCACTCAAAAAGATACATTCCATGCATTGTAATTTCACTATGATAAAAGCCAAGTAATGTAGTATTAGATGTATTAGACAATAGGACATTATTTTAGTGTGTCATGTATGTGTTTATGAAAGTATGTCCATGTTTCTGTGTGTGAGAGAGTTGCGAGGTGGAGTTATCTCTTTGCCAGATGTCTGGATGCGGTCCAGAGGGAATTCATCCAAATGTAGACCCACGCTTCCTCTCTACGAGATTTAGAGTCAACATGTCGAGGAGTTTTGTCTTTCTGTATGACCCGTCCGCCAGGATGCGGTGAGATCCAAAAGTATTGGGACAGTGACAATTTTTGATTTGTTTTGGCTCTGTACTCCAGCATTTTGGATTAACGTGGATGCTACCATTACTTTGTGCCCAATAGAAATGAATGGTAAATAATTTATTGTATCATTTTGGAGTCAATGTTACTGTAAATAAGAATAGAGTATGTTTCTTAACACTTCTGCATTGTGTATTTTTTTATTTTTTTAAATTTCACCTTTATTTATTTAACCAGGTAGGCTAGATGAGAACAAGTTGTCATTTGCAACTGCGACCTGGCCAAGATAAAGCAAAGCAGTTCGACACATACAACAACACAGAGTTACACATGGAGTAAACAAACATACAATCAATAATACAGTAGAAATGGATGCTACCATGATTACGGATAATCTTGAATGAATCGTGAATAATGATGAGTGAGAACATTACAGAGGCATAAATATCATACCCCCCCCACCCCCCCCCCACCCCCCCCACCCCCCCCACCCAAAATAAATGATAACCTCCCCTGCTATTGTAATGGTGTTGAGGTTATAATGTCTTGGAGGGTATGATATTTGTGGCTACAGAGCCAAAACAACAAGAAATATGTGACTGTCCCAATACTTTTGGAGCTTACTGTACATTATGAGACTCTCCCACATTCTGAAACAATCAACATATGTTTATTTATTTTAAGTTCTTCTTTGATACATATATTAGATGCATATATTATATTTATATATTTTCATAACATACAGTACCAGTCAAAGTTTGGACACACCTACTAATTCAATGTTTTTTCTTTATTTTTACTATGTTCCACATTGTAGAATAATAGTGAAGACATCAGAACTATGAAATAACATATGGAATCATGTAGAAAGCAAAAAAGTGTTTTAAAAAAATCTAAATATATTTTAGATTTTTAGATTCTTCAAAGTAGCCACCGTTTGACTTGATGACAGGTTTGCACATGCTTGGCATTCTCTCAACCAAAATAATTATTTTCTCAACGGTCTTGGAGTGCCCACATATTCTGAGCATTTGTTGGCTGCTTTTCCTTCACTCTGCGGTCCAACTCATCCCAAACCCTCCCAATTGGCTTGAGGTCGGGTGATTGTGGAGACCAAGTCATCTGATGCAGCACTTCATTTATTTATTTATTTATTTTACCTTTATTTAACCAGGTAGGCTAGTTGAGAACACCTTTATTTAACCAGGTAGGCAAGTTGAGAACAAGTTCTCATTTACAACTGCGACCTGGCCAAGATAAAGCAAAGCAGTTCGACAGATACAACAACACAGAGTTACACATGGAGTAAAACAAACATACAGTCAATAATAAAGTATAAACAAGTCTATATACGATGTGAGCAAATGAGGTGAGAAGGGAGGTAAAGGCAAAAAAAAGGCCTTGGTGGCAAGGTAAATACAATATAGCAAGTAAAACACTGGAATGGTAGTTTTGCAATGGAAGAATGTGCAAAGTAGAAATAAAAATAATGGGGTGCAAAGGAGCAAAATAAATAAATAAATTAAATACAGTTGGGAAAGAGGTAGTTGATAGGGCTAAATTATATGTGGGCTATGTACAGGTGCAGTAATCTGTGAGCTGCTCTGACAGTTGGTGCTTAAAGCTAGTGAGGGAGATAAGTGTTTCCAGTTTCAGAGATTTTTGTAGTTCGTTCCAGTCATTGGCAGCAGAGAACTGGAAAGAGAGGCGGCCAAAGAAAGAATTGGTTTTGGGGGTGACTAGAGAGATATACCTGCTGGAGCGTGTGCTACAGGTGGGAGATGCTATGGTGACCAGCGAGCTGAGATAAGGGGGGACTTTACCTAGCAGGGTCTTGTAGATGACATGGAGCCAGTGGGTTTGGCGACGAGTATGAAGCGAGGGCCAGCCAACGAGAGCGTACAGGTCGCAATGGTGGGTAGTGTATGGGGCTTTGGTGACAAAACGGATTGCACTGTGATAGACTGCATCCAGTTTGTTGAGTAGGGTATTGGAGGCTATTTTGTAAATTACATCGCCAAAGTCGAGGATTGGTAGGATGGTCAGTTTTACAAGGGTATGTTTGGCAGCATGAGTGAAGGATGCTTTGTTGCGAAATAGGAAGCCAATTCTAGATTTAACTTTGGATTGGAGATGTTTGATATGGGTCTGGAAGGAGAGTTTACAGTCTAACCAGACACCTAAGTATTTGTAGTTGTCCACGTATTCTAAGTCAGAGCCGTCCAGAGTAGTGATGTTGGACAGGCGGGTAGGTGCAGGTAGTGATCGGTTGAAGAGCATGCATTTAGTTTTACTTGTATTTAAGAGCAGTTGGAGGCCACGGAAGGAGAGTTGTATGGCATTGAAGCTTGCCTGGAGGGTTGTTAACACAGTGTCCAAAGAAGGGCCGGAAGTATACAGAATGGTGTCGTCTGCGTAGAGGTGGATCAGAGACTCACCAGCAGCAAGAGCGACCTCATTGATGTATACAGAGAAGAGTGTCGGTCCAAGAATTGAACCCTGTGGCACCCCCATAGAGACTGCCAGAGGTCCGGACAACAGACCCTCAGATTTGACACACTGAACTCTATCAGAGAAGTAGTTGGTGAACCAGGCGAGGCAATCATTTGAGAAACCAAGGCTGTTGAGTCTGCCGATGAGGATGTGGTGATTGACAGAGTCGAAAGCCTTGGCCAGATCAATGAATACGGCTGCACAGTAATGTTTCTTATCGATGGCGGTTAAGATATCGTTTAGGACCTTGAGCGTGGCTGAGGTGCACCCATGACCAGCTCTGAAACCAGATTGCATAGCAGAGAAGGTATGGTGAGATTCAAAATGGTCGGTAATCTGTTTGTTGACTTGGCTTTCGAAGACCTTAGAAAGGCATGGTAGGATAGATATAGGTCTGTAGCAGTTTGGGTCAAGAGTGTCCCCCCCTTTGAAGAGGGGGATGACCGCAGCTGCTTTCCAATCTTTGGGAATCTCAGACGACACGAAAGAGAGGTTGAACAGGCTAGTAATAGGGGTGGCAACAATTTCGGCAGATAATTTTAGAAAGAAAGGGTCCAGATTGTCTAGCCCGGCTGATTTGTAGGGGTCCAGATTTTGCAGCTCTTTCAGAACATCAGCTGAATGGATTTGGGAGAAGGAGAAATGGGGAAGGCTTGGGCGAGTTGCTGTTGGGGGTGCAGTGCTGTTGACAGGGGTAGGAGTAGCCAGGTGGAAAGCATGGCCAGCAGTAGAAAAATGCTTATTGAAATTTTCAATTATGGTGGATTTATCAGTGGTGACAGTGTTTCCTATCTTCAGTGCAGTGGGCAGCTGGGAGGAGGTGTTCTTATTCTCCATGGACTTTACAGTGTCCCAGAACTTTTTTGAGTTAGTGTTGCAAGAAACAAATTTCTGCTTGAAAAAGCTAGCCTTGGCTTTTCTAACTGCCTGTGTATAATGGTTTCTAGCTTCCCTGAACAGCTGCATATCACGGGGGCTGTTCGATGCTAATGCAGAACGCCATAGGACGCCATAACCCTCCTTCATGGTCAAATAGCCCTTACACAGCCTGGAGGTGTGTTGGGTCATTGTCCTGATGGAGAACAAATGATACTCCCACTAAGCACAAACCAGATGGGATGACGTATCGCTGCAGAATGCTGTGGTAGCCATGTTGATTAAGTGTGCCTTGAATTCTAAATAGATCACTGACAGTGTCACCAGCAAAGCACCCCCACACCATCCCACCTCCTCCTCCATGCTTCATGGTGCGAACCATACATGCAGAGATCACCTGTTCACCTACTCTGTGTCTCACAAAGACACGGCGGTTGGAACCAATAATCTCAATAATCTCTCTAATGAACTTATTCTCTGCAGCAGAGGTAACTCTGGGTCTTCCTTTCCTGTGACGGTCCTCATGAGAGCCAATTTCATCATGGCCCTTGATGGTTTTTGCAACTGCACTTGAAAAAACTAAAAGTTTTTGAAATTTTTCCGGATTGACTGACCTTCATATCTTAAAGTAATGATGGACTGACGTTTCTCTTTGCTTATTTGAGCTGTTCCTGCCATAATATGAACTTGGTCTTTTACCAAATAGGGTTTCTGTATACCACCCCTACCTTGTCACAACACAACTGATTTAAAAAGGAAAGAAATTCCATAAATTCACAAGACACGCATAATATGTTTCGATTTTTTAACACTTTATTGGTTACTGCATGATTCCACATGTGTTATTTCATAATTTTGATGTCTTCACTATTATTCTACTGTTATGAATACTCAGGGTGAAAAAGGTCTAGAGTCACACACAGAGCGCGGCAGGTGTTTATTTCGCCCTCACAGAAGGCAGGAATTGTGGTCACAGGCAGGCAATGGTCATACACAGGTAGGCAAACAGGCAGGTGAATCCAAACTGGGACTGAAGTCTATAACTGGTTCTCACAAACAAGCTAGGAAAAGGCCAAGTAGAGTCAAACGAACAATACCTCACAAAGGCACAAACAGAATGAACTGAACTAAATAAGGAGCTGATGAGACCAGGTGAGTAACTAACACAGGTGAAATCAATGAACAAAAATGACAGACAGGGCTACGTTCAAGAACACAACGAAACAGAACACAAGGTTGACTAAGAAAATAAATGCAGAACCTTACATCTACAATGTAGGAAATATGAACTGTTACGTGCACATATACTGTATGTAATAATAATAGTATACATACTGCATGATATATATGTTCTTTAAAATATACACATTCAGAGCAAATTAAAATATCTTAACCTGTTGTTTTTTATTTTCCCAAAATAGAATGTTGTCATCCTAACCTTACCTGAACTACATTTTCGGCAGGTCTTCACAGTAGTCCTTTGTTCATGAACATATGGGTAATGTTCTGTAGTCTCTCTTCCTCCTGTCACTTTCAGCTGTATGGGGAATACCGTGAGCACCCGGGTGGGTCTGGCCGGAGAGAGGCCACCCGACTTCTAACAGAGAGACAATGGAAGAAACACCACCACCACCACCATCACCATGGCCACCATCCACAGCATCACCGTGGCCACCATCACCACGGGCACCACCATGGCCACCACCACGGTCACACACATGGACACGGGCACCACAGCAGGCACAGGGGTCGGCATCACTCAGACGAGGTGGGACATGTACAAATGGCTACAGAGCAAGGCAACCCTTTGTCTATAAAGAAACGTCGCTCCTACTCAAAGTGCAGAGGTGAGAAGTCAGTGCTCATTAAAGTCGCAGATGTTAAAAGTGTCTTTATTGCCCCACAATACTCAGAGTTAATACTCAGGGTTAATGTTGCACTTTCAAAATTGTTAGCTTGTGATCAATAGTTGAACATGAACATTGACCAAAACTGGTTATTGTTGTATTAAAATCAAATCTGATTTTAGAATTGATGACCTTTAAACACTGTATAGTTGCAAAGTATACATGTAGTTGAAGCTTTATTGTGAATTATCGTCTGTCATGTTGTTTGCTCAGACTGTGTAGCACGGGTACAGAGGTTCCTGGTCACCAAGCTGGGAGAGGACTGGATTTTTCTGGTGCTGCTGGGCATCTCAATGGCGCTGGTCAGCTGGACCATGGACTACACCAGTGCCAAAAGTCTACAATGTACTACAATACCCACAATGCAACACACACTAAACCATCTTGTTTTATGATGATGAGATATGTTTTCACAATGCTTGCATTCAAGCCACTGAACCGGCAATTCATACAGTTGCATGAATGCTTTTACAGCATAAATAGTTATCTAACAAGACACCTGGTTGCTTATTGTTGAGGGTTAGGCTAAGTGATTATCAAAAAGTGTTGCAAAACAGTTCAGCAGTAACCTGATTTGCAAAATGAATCTTGCAAAACAAACATTGCAAAACTTATACTTGAAATGATAAATTATTTTTATAGTCATTACCCAAATTAGGGGGTTGAGTGAAGTTTGTGCAGTGGAATCCCTCAAGGCTCTGTTCTTGGACCGCTACTGTGCAAATGTTATATGCTACCTCTCAGTGATGTTATTCATAAACACAAAGTACATTTTCTCTGGTATGTGGACGATACACATCTGTACACTGTATAACTTACAAAAGTTTGTTACCAAGCTGCCTTAACATTTTATTTCAAGTCCAATCTGGATTTTGTGTGGAGTTTACTTATTCTAATGTTACTTTAACCTAGTAAAGTAAGTGGAACTCACAAATTAGTATTTAATAACTTGTTGTATAAGTTATTTTAAATTTGCAACCAGGCTGCCTTAAAATGTAAAGTTGTGTCAACATCCTATACAGTTGAAACAACTACTTTGAAAATGACTGACTAAGTCTTTGAAATTATATAATAGAGATTTCAGTAAGGAACATTACCCTCCCATCTGTCTCTTCACCATGTGTGAGTTTTTCAGTGTACTGAGTAATGTCAACAAATCAACAGATCACTTCAACTGCAATGGAATTCTCAGCAACAGTGACAGAAACGTTTACCTTGTTACTTTAAAAAAAATCTACCTTCAACTGAAGTCGCTCTGGATAAAAGCGTCTGCTAAATGTAAAAAAATATATATATAAAAAATGTACGGTTGTAAAACATGCTGGGTATTATTGTAATGAGCTCGGCCCCCCCAAAATATGTTGAAGTCATCTGAACTTGACACTTTCAGTCAGCACTACTGTTACAGTGCATTCGGAAAGTATTCAGACCCCTTCACTTTTTTCACATTTTGTTACTTTACAGCCTTATTCTAAAATTGATTAAATCAAATAAAAAATCCCAGCAATCTACACACAGTATCCCATAATGCAAAGTGAAAAAAAGGTTTTTAAGACATTTTTGCACATTTACACAAAATAAAAAAAACAGATACAACTTATTTACATATTCAGACCCTTTGCCAGGAGATTCGAAATTGAGCTCAGGTGCATCCTGTTACCATTGATCATCCTTGAGATGTTTCTACAACTTTAATTCAATTGATTAGACATAACTTGGAAAGGCACACACCTGTCTATATAAGGTCCCACAGTTGACAGTGCAAATCAGAGCAGAAACCAAGCCATGAGGTCGAAGGAATTGACCGTTGAGTTTCGTTGTGTTGAGACACAGATCCGGAGAACGGTACCGAAACATTTATGCAGCATTGAAGATCACCAAGAACACAGTGGCTTCCATCATTTTAAATGGAAGAAGTTTGGAACCACCAAGACTCTTCCTAGAGCTGGCCGCCCAGCCAAACTGAGCAATCGGGGGAGAAGGGCCTTGGTCAGGGTGGTAACCAAGAACCTGATGGTCACTCTGACAGAGCTCCAGAGTTCCTCTGTGGAGATGTGAGAACCTTCCAGAAGAACAACCATCTCTGCAGCACTACACCAATCAGGCCTTTGTGGTACAGTGGCCAGACGGAAGCCACTCCTCAGTAAAAGGCACATGACCACACGATTGTCGTTTGCCAAAAGGCACCTAAAGGACTCTCAGACCATGAGAAACAACATACTCTGGTCGGATGAGTCCAAGATTGATGTCTTTGTGCTAAGCATCACATCTAGAGGAATCCTGGCACCATCCCTATGGTGAAGCATGGTGGTGGCAGCATCATGCTGTGGGGATGTTTTTTCAGCGGCACTGACTGGTAGACTAGTCAGGATCAAGGGAAAGATGAATGGAGCAAAGTACAGAGAGATCATTGATGGAAAGCTACTGCATATGCGCTCAGGACCTCAGACTGGGGCAACAATTTACCTTCCGAAAGGACAACAACAATAAGCGCACAGCCAAGACAACCCAGGAATTGCTTCGGAACAAGTGTCTGAGTGTCCTTGAGTGGCCCAGCCAGAGCCCGGACTTGAACCTGATCGAACATCTCTGGAGAGACCTGACAATAGCTGTGCAGCGACGCTCCGCATCAGACTTGACAGAGCTTGAGAGCATCTGCAGAGAATAATGGGAGAAACTCCCCAAATACAGGTGTGCCAAGCTTGTAGCGTCATACCCAAGACGACTCAAGGCTGTAATTGCTGCCAAAGGTTCTTGAACAAAGTACTGAGTAAAGGGTCTCAATATATATGTAACTGTGATATTTCATTATTATTATTTTGTATAAATGTGTATACATTTCTAAACACCTGTTTTTGCTTTGTTCATTATGGGTTATTGTGGGTAGATTGATGAGGGGGGGGGGGGGGGACGATTTAATCCATTTTAGAATAAGGCTGTAACGTAACAAAATGTGGAAAAGGTCAAGGGGTCTGTTGCTTCAGTTGATTTGACTTCATGGTTGTGAATTTCTAAGTTGAGTAAACATTGTTTTTTGCTAACTCGATTTGATAAGCTTTGACATTTTAAACTGAATATTTTGTCAACTCAACAAATGTAACAAATTGAGTTGACTTGGCTAGATAAAACCAGTCATTTTGACTGAATCTCAATATCTTTTTTTACAGTGTACATTTCGATGAAACACGGGTGAAACTAAGCAAGTCAGTGCCTCTCTCACAGAATATTACTAATGGCAAGAGAAACATCTACAAAGGGAAAGGACATCTGTCAGTCCAGATGGACTGACAGTTCATCCAAGAAATAGGGCATCTTAGTGTATTTTCTTTGTAACTGTCTGTGTCAGTGTCTGCCCTGTCATAACCAACTTCCCTTTCTCCTCTCTTCTCACCCCCCTTACCTTATCCTCTGTCCTCTTCCCTCATCTTCACCCCTTGTTCTGTGTCTTCCCCTCATTTCCTCCTCCCCCTCCTCCCTATTGCCCTTCCTCCTTCCCCTTTCTGTTTTGCTCACCTGCTCCTCTACCTTCCTGCTTTTTCTCACATCCCTTCACATGCCTCACTTTCACCCCTCCCCTCAATTTCACTCCCCCCTGTCAGTGTATAAGTGGATTCACTGGGAGCTGAGGGGTAATGTCCTGCTCCAGTACCTGGCTTGGGTCAGCTATCCCATGGCGCTCATCATGTTCGCCTCCTTCTTCTGCCACCTGGTCGCCCCACAAGCCATCGGTGTGTACCCGCTCACTCACTCAATGCTTACTGCTTACTTTCCCCATCACCCGCCACCCCTAATGACCTGTTACCCACAGTCCGTTATCCATTGATCTTCTCCCCTCTCTGCTTGTGTACCTACCTAGCCCTGTCCTCACACACTGATGACCTCACTGTCTATCTAGAGCTATGACCTTTCCTTGTCGTTCTGAGACAAACATATTTGGTTTTCCTGTAAAACAACAATTTTGTAATTCTACCTCTTCCCTGACCTCTTTTCACCTCCCCACCCTGTCTGTCTGTCTCGCTATCTCTTGCTCTCTCTCTTGCTCTCTCTCTCTCTCTCTCTCTCTTTCTCTCTCTCTCTCTCTCTCTCTCTCTCTTTCTCTCTCTCTCTCTCTCTCTCTCTCTCTCTCTCTCTGTCTCTCTCTCTGTCTCTCTCTCTCTCTTTCTCTCTCTCTCTCTCTTTCTCTCTCTCTCTCTCTCTCTTTCTCTCTCTCTCTCTCTGTCTCTCTCTCTTTCTCTCTCTCAGGCTCTGGTATTCCTGAGCTGAAGACCATTCTCAGAGGGGTAGTGTTGAAGGAGTATCTGACCGTCAGGGCTTTTACTGCCAAGGTCATTGGTCTGACTGCAGGTCTGGGCAGTGGGATGCCAGTAGGGAAAGAGGTGGGTTACACACACTCACATCTGATTCCCTGATTACAGCTATCTAAAAAGCCACTACAAGTTTCCTTGTTTCTGCCCCCTTGTCTTCCACTTTTTCTTCCCAAGGGCCCATTTGTTCATATCGCCAGCATTTGTGCTGCTGTGCTGAGCAAGTGTATGACGTTCTTCTCAGGAGTCCATCAGGTGAGCAGTTACTTGACCAACATTGAGAACACGGACATTACCGTTTTGTCAGATCACTTCGCATTATACTTTTAGATGTTTTTCCATTGAGGTTCTCTTTTCCTCCCCCGGTTCCTTGTCTACTTGTATGGGATCCCCTTGCCCCTTTCCCTCTCTCTGTCTGTCTGTCCCTTCCTCTTTACATCTCTGCTGCCCTCTCTCTGTCACCGTCTCTCTGTGTGTCAGTAGAGCCCATACTGCTACACAGACATCCTTACAGTTGGCTGTGCGGTTGGGGTGGGTTGCTGTTTCGGTACCCCTCTTGGAGGTACAACACTGTTTTCCTTTTCAATTCACCTTCCATCCATTTAGTATAAAGCAAGCTACAAAATCAGCTCAAGCAAATGTCATGTGTCTGACAATCAATATAGGCATGGTGTTGAAATGGCCTCAGTTATGTGTATTTGTGACAGGTCGTCATGGCAAGTCTTCAAAATGCAATATGCGATCTGGAGTTGAACTATGTGCCACATTGTCTGATATGACGTCTGACTGATATTTGACCTCTCTCTTGCTTTGATCCTGCCGCGCCACCAGGGGTGCTGTTCAGCATCGAGGTGACGTCCACTTACTTTGCCGTGAGGAACTACTGGAGAGGCTATTTCGCCGCCACCTTCAGTGCGTTCATATTCAGAGTGCTCTCTGTGTTCAACAAAGACGCAGGTGGGTCCGTGAACCACATGCACGGTGAGGTATTGCGTGTGGGCCAGTGACAAGAAATCTATATTCAGTCCGTTTAAAATGCAGGCGGTGACACAACAAAATGTGGAGAATGTGAAGGGATGTGAATTTCTGTGGAACTATACATGATAAATAGTATAATGTTCGTGTATAAGTTCTAAGATTCTCTGTCGCTCTATTATCCCCTGTCTTTTCGTCCTCCACAGTCACCATCACTGCTCTCTTCCGCACCAAGTTCCGCATGGACTTCCCCTTTGACCTCCAGGAGCTGCCTGCATTTGCCATCATCGGGTGAGAGAAAGGGTCGAGAGCCCCCAGGAGCGTGGTGAGGGCACGGTGACCACACTGTGTGGAGTTCGTTGTCGTAACCCAACATGAATGCCTAACCTCATTCCATGTGCCATCAAGCTCTTACATTGGTAGTTATTTTAAGAACGGAGATGGCGTGTATGGTTTTGCCTGCCAGTGTGCTTGCTTCAGCTTCCTAGATTGCAGACCTAGAAAAAAACGATATTACAGGCTAGATCGACACCAACTAAACTTACATCTGAAGCAGGCACACATACTGTATGTTATTCAGAAAATGTACCTTCTCTTGTTCTTATTTGAACCTTGAGAGTGAGTGAGGTAAAGGTGCTGGTGGTTGTCACTGCAGGATCTCCTGCGGCTTCCTGGGGGCCTTCTTCGTCTGGCTGAACCGCCAGGTGGTGCTGTTCATGAGGAAACCCAACGCCATGACACGCTTCCTCACCAGACAGTGAGTTAAAGGGACGGGGGTGATGTATTTTGATGAGACACATGAGGAAAATGCAAACCTGAATTGGGGAGGATCAGGCTAGGGGCTTAGTAGAATGGAACAGAATAGAATAGAATCATCCATTGTCTATTCTCCAAACAAATTCTTGTTGCCGACTGGTGCGTTTTACAAGAACAGACAATCAAACCATCATCCAGGCATTGATCGATCCGTCTATAAGCAATTAGCGGTCTCTGAAAAAGAAACTAGTTACACTCTCGCTCCAATAGAAATGAATGATTTAGCAGCAACCAGTGCAGCTGCTTTTGTCAGAGCTGAACATAGTTACACTGTAGGGAAGATGATGGATGGGAGCACTGGAATTAGACCAACAGAGACCAGGAGGATGTAATTATATTGTCAGCTTTGAGAGTGTTAAATTGGTGCTTGTTCTTAGGCCTGTCCTACTGGGAGAAAGAGGGACGTTTTCTTATAGGAGGAGAAACAGGACATTTGTGAAGAGGGTATTATGGCATAGGGTGCAGTTATATTGAGAGGATTATATAGTGCCATCGTAAAGTATTCACACCCCGTGTCTTATTTGCCATTTTGTTGTGTAGCAAAGTGGGATTAAAATTGATTTAATTGTCTTTTTTTTGTCAACAATCTACACAAACTACTCAAAGTGGAAGAAAAATGCTTAGAAAATAAAGCACTAACACTTTGGTTAGATAAGTATTCAACCCCCTCAGTTAATACATGTTAGAATCACCGTTGGCAGTGATTATAGTCTCTCTGGGTAAGTCTCTAAGAGCTTTGCAAAGCTGGATTGTCCAATATTGGCCCATTATTTATTTATTTTTTACTCCAAGCTCTGGTCTAGTTGGTTGTTGATCAGTGCTAGACATCCATGTTCATAGATTTTCAAGCCAATTTAAGTCCACACTGTAACTAGGCCACTCAGGAACATTTGATGTCGTCTTGGTAAGTAACTCCAGTGTACATTTAGCCTTGTGTTTTAGATTATTGTCCTGCTGAAAGGAGGATTTGTCTCCCAGTGTCTTTTGGAAAAAAAAGCATACCGAAGCAGGTTTTCCTCTGGGACCTTGCCTGTGCTTAGCTCTATTCCTTTTCTTTTTATCCTAGAAAACTCCCTAGTGCTTGCTGATGACAAGCATATCCATAACATAATGCAGCCGCCACCATGCTTGAAAATATGAAGAGTGGTACTCAGTGATGTGTTGGATTTTCACCATACATAATGCTTTAAATTTAGGACAAAAAGTGCATTTTTTGGTCACATTTTTTGCAGTATTACTTTGATGCCTTATTGCAAACAGGATGCATGTCTTGCAATATTTCTATTCTGTACAGTCTTCCTTCGATTCCCTCTGTCATTTAGGTTAGCATTGTGTAGTAACTACCATGTTGTTGATACATCCTCAGTTTTCTCCTATCACAGTCATTAAACTCTGTAACTGGTTTAAAATCCCCATTTGGCTTCATGGTGAAGTCCCTGAGCGGTTTCCTTCCTCTCCATCAATTGAGTTAGGAAGGACGCCTGTATCTTTCAGTGGCCGTCAGTGCCATTTAAGATGAGGGAGGACAAAAAAAAATGTTCTTCTCATGAGCATGGCCTTGTTTTCTATTACAGCGTGTTGGATGACTGTCATTCATATTCCATTCACCCAGTTCAATGTACAATTGATGGGTTTAGGCTACTACATGATACTCCAATTTTCCCTATACCCATCAAGAGGTTGCTGCAACCTAGCCTATGAATAAAAGTTTACAATGTAAGTGCACACAGGTCGAGAGAGAGAAGTTTGAGGTGATAGACAGTGACACATGGACAGACAGTGACACAGTCAATACCACCTACCACTCTTGCCTGCATCTAGCTGATATAGGGTGTAATCATTAGTCCAACAGTTGCAAATATGAGTTTCTATTGGACAAATTCAGGTATGTTTATCCCTGTTTTGTTTTAGCAGCGTGTGATTAAATTTAGCATAGTTTTATCTAAAAAGGATAACGTTTTTAAATGTTTTAAAATGTTTGTTTTTATGAAATTCACTGAGGAGGAGGGTCCTCCTCTTCCCCCTCTGAGGAGCCTCCACCGGAATCTTTGTAGTGACTGGGTGTATTGATACACCATCCAAAGTGTAAATAATAACTTCTCCATGCTCAAAGGGGATACTCAATGTCTGTTTTTTTTTTGTCATCTTCCAATAGGTGTCCTTCTTTGCAAGGCATTGTAAAACCTCCCTGGTCTTTGTCGTAGAATCTGTGCTTGAAATTCATTGCTCGACTAAGGGACATTACAGATAATTGTATGTGTGGGGTACAGAGATAAGGTAGTCATAAAACAATTATGTTAAACACCATTATTGCACAGAGAATTAGTCCATGCAACTTATTTTCTTTATTTATTTAGGCTTGACAAAACAAAGGGGTTGAATATTTACTGTCTTAAGACATTTCAGCTTTTCATTTTTTATTAATTTGTAAAAAATTCTAAAAACAGAATTCCACTTTTACATTGCGAGGTATTGTGTGTAGATCAGTGGCACAAAATCTAAATGAAATCCATTTTAAATTCAGGCTGTAACACAACAAAATGTGGAAAAAGTAACGGGGTGGGAATACTTCCTGAAGGCACTGTATGCTGTATGCCACTTAGCAGACATTTTTATCCAAAGCTATTTACAGTCATGTGTGCATACATTTTACGCAAGGGTGGTCCCAGGAATCGAACCCACTATCCTGGCGTTGCAAGTGCTGAAGCGTGCTCTACTAGCCGAACTACAGAGAACCACAGGGACATAGGGTTGGAACATAGAGTTTTTAATCCCTTTTCTTTCCCCAGCCGACTGATTTTCCCCGGTGTTGTGACCTTAGTGATAGCCAGCTTGACCTTTCCCCCTGGATTTGGACAGTTCATGGCTGGAGAGGTCAGAGTTCAAATATAATTGTATTTGCCAATTTTTGTTTCATCTCTCACTATGAATATGCTCTGTAGAAGTCCCTGTTTATTGGGACTTGAAAACATGTTAGTAACACTTTATAACACTTTGATGAATAAGCATAAGTTATTATAAAGTGTTACCGATATTGTTTTGTTTAGCTTAAATGCGACTGTTATCTACTTTTCTCAATCATGAAACGCGTCACTGCAGAACAACATTCATAGGACGAGTATAACTATTTGCCAAAATATGTCAATTGGGAATTTTTGCTTTCTCATAACTAAAAATACCCACTAGGCACAAACTGTTTGACTCAACATGGTTTCCACGTCATTTCCACCCAAACATTCTATGTGATGACGTTGAATCAACGTGGAAAACAAATCAACGTGGAAAACTGATTGGATTTGAAAAAAAGTCATTCACGTCGTTTTTGTCACCCAACATTTAACATACATTTTTTTGTTGTTGAATTCACGTTAGTTGACAACTCAACCAAATGTAAATCAAAACTAGACTCTGCACTCACGTCTGTGCCCAGTGGGCTGGCCGCTAGTAGAAGTCTGTTTCTGGTCTCAAGAGAATTCTACAAGGAGTTGGCACCCAGGTTAAACCTGGACTGTGTAATCTAGATGTTCAGTATTAGCTGGATATTAATTGAAGAAGCCTCTTTGCCCAGCCATTCAGAAAAATGCCCTAGGTTAAACTTGTGTTTTGAGACCCCTTAAAATAACCTGCATAGTTAGTGCGAATTAGGTGTGTTTAAAGCAGTCAGAAACACCTGTGTGCAGTGGGATCTTCACCCTCAAGCTACGATGTTTAGCATCTTTTAAAGATGGAACTTGTGCCCCATTTCTACCGTGTTAAAATGCAGAGGTGGTTCCAAAACAGACCATTATGCTCACAGTACAGTATTGGCAATTATTTCAAAACCTCTCTTTTGGAACTATATTGAATAGGCCTACAGGTTGACATATTTGCACACAAAGCAATCTTCATCTGCAGTATTTTGAACGAGTTCTGACTACAGTACAGTTGGTTTTGTCAAAATATGATTCAATATTTATATATACAGTACCAGTCAAAAGTTTAGACACACCTACTCATTCTAGGGTTTTTCTTTATTTTTTTCTACATTGTAGAATAATAGTGAAGACATAAACTATGAAATAACACATATGGGATCATGTAGTAACCAAAAAACTGTTAAACAAATCAAAATATATTTGAGATTTGAGATTCTTCAAAGTAGCCAGCCTTTGCCTTGATGACAGATTTAAACACTCTTGGCATTCTCTCAACCAGCTTCGCAAGGAATACTTTTCCAACAGTCTTGAAGTAGTTCCCACATACGCTGCGCACTTGTTGTCTGCTTTTCCTTCACACTGCGGTCCAACTCATCCCAAACCATCTCAATTGGGTTGATGTCAGGTGATGCAGCACTCCATCACTCTCCTTCTTGGTCAAATAGCGCTTACACTGCCTTGAGGTGTGTTTAGGTCATTGCACTGATGAAAGACAAATGATAGTCCCACTAAGTGCAAACCAGATGGGAGGACGTATCTCTACAGAATGCTGTGGTAGCCATGCTGGTTAAGTGTGCCTTGAATTCTAAATCAATCACAGACAGTGTCACCAGCAAAGCACCCCCCACACCATCACACCTCCTACTCCATGCTTCACGGGGGGAACCACACATGCAGAGGTCATCCATTCACTTACTCTGCATCTCACAAAGACACTGCAGGCAAAGGACAGATTTACACCGGTCTAATGTCCATTGCTCGTGTTTCTTGGCGCAAGAAAGAGTCCTCTTCTTATTGGAGTCCTTGAGTAATGGTTTCTTTGCAGCAATGGCTTGCTTCATGCAGTCTCCTCTAAACAGTTGATGTTGAGATGTGTCTGCTACTTTGTGGCGCTCTGTGCAATGTGTGACTATACTGACAAACACTACGGGGTGGAAAAGAAATTGGGCTGCAATTTCTGAGGCTGGTAGCTCCAATGAACTTATCCTCTGCAGCAGAGGTAAATCTGGGTCTTCCTTTCCTGTGACGGTCCTCACGAGAGCCAGTTTCGACATAGCCCTTGATGGTTTTTGCGACTACACTTAAAGAAACTAAACGTTTTAGAAATGTTACGGATTGACTGACCTTCATGTCTTAAAGTATCTCTTTGCTTATTTGATTCTGTTCTTGCCATAATATGGGCTTGGTCTTTTACCAAATAGGGCTATCTTCTGTATACCACCCCTACCTTGTCACAACACAACTGAATGGCTCAAACGCATTAAGAAGGAAAGAAATGCCACAAATGAACTTTTAACAAGGCACACCTGTTAATTGAAATGCATTCCAGGTGACTACCTCATGAAGCTGGTTGAGAAAATGCCAAGAGTGTCATCAAGGAAAATGGTGGCTACTATGAAGAATCTCAAATATAAAATATATTTTGATTTGTTTATCACTTTAATTACTACATGATTCCATAGTCTTGATGTCTTCACTATTATTCTGCAATGTAAAAAATAGTAAAAATAAAGACAAACCTTGGAATGAGTAGGTGTGTCCAAACTTATGACTGGTACTGTATACAGTGCCTTGCGAAAGTATTCGGCCCCCTTGAACTTTGCGACCTTTTGACACATTTCAGGCTTCAAACATAAAGATATAAAACTGTATTTTTTTGTGAAGAATCAACAACAAGTGGGACACAATCATGAAGTGGAATGACATTTATTGGATATTTCAAACTTTTTTAACAAATCAAAAACTGAAAAATTGGGCGTGCAAAATTATTCAGCCCCTTTACTTTCAGTGCAGCAAACTCTCTCCAGAAGTTCAGTGAGGATCTCTGAATGATCCAATGTTGACCTAAATGACTAATGATGATAAATACAATCCACCTGTGTGTAATCAAGTCTCCGTATAAATGCATCTGCACTGTGATAGTCTCAGAGGTCCGTTAAAAGCGCAGAGAGCATCATGAAGAACAAGGAACACACCAGGCAGGTCCGAGATACTGTTGTGAAGAAGTTTAAAGCCGGATTTGGATACAAAAAGATTTCCCAAGCTTTAAACATCCCAAGGAGCACTGTGCAAGCGATAATATTGAAATGGAAGGAGTATCAGACCACTGCAAATCTACCAAGATCTGGCCGTCCCTCTAAACTTTCAGCTCATACAAGGAGAATACTGATCAGAGATGCAGCCAAGAGGCCCATGATCACTCTGGATGAACTGCAGAGATCTACAGCTGAGGTGGGAGACTCTGTCCATAGGACAACAATCAGTCGTATATTGCACAAACCTGGCCTTTATGGAAGAGTGGCAAGAAGAAAGACATTTCTTAAAGATATCCATAAAAAGTGTTGTTTAAAGTTTGCCACAAGCCACCTGGGAGACACACCAAACATGTGGAAGAAGGTGCTCTGGTCAGATGAAACCAAAATGGAACTTTTTGGCAACAATGCAAAACGTTATGTTTGGCGTAAAAGCAACACAGCTGAACACACCATCCCCTCTGTCAAACATGGTGGTGGCAGCATCATGGTTTGGGCCTTCTTTTCTTCAGCAGGGACAGGGAAGATGGTTAAAATTGATGGGAAGATGGATGGAGCCAAATACAGAACCATTCTGGAAGAAAACCTGATGGAGTCTGCAAAAGACCTGAGACTGGGACGGAGATTTGTCTTCCAACAAGACAATGATCCAAAACATAAAGCAAAATCTACAATGGAATGGTTCAAAAATAAACATATCCAGGTGTTAGAATGGCCAAGTCAAAGTCCAGACCTGAATCCAATCGAGAATCTGTGGAAAGAACTGAAAACTGCTGTTCACAAATGCTCTCCATCCAACCTCACTGAGCTCGAGCTGTTTTGCAAGGAGGAATGGGGGAAAAAATCAGCCTCTCGATGTGCAAAACTGATAGAGACATACCCCAAGCGACTTACAGCTGTAATCGCAGCAAAAGGTGGCGCTACAAAGTATTAACTTAAGGGGGCTGAATAATTTTGCACGCCCAATTTTTCTGTTTTTGATTTGTTTAAAAAAGTTTGAAATATCCAATAAATGTCGTTCCACTTCATGATTGTGTCGCACTTGTTGTTGATTCTTCACAAAAAAATACAGTTTTATATCTTTATGTTTGAAGCCTGAAATGTCGCAAAAGGTCGCAAAGTTCAAGGGGGCCGAATACTTTCCCAAGGCACTGTATATTAAACTATTCATTACACATTTTAACACAATTTATCCCTTACTCTTTTTAACACTTTTTCATTAACACTTCTTAACCCTATTTTTCATAAACACTTTTTAACACTATTTTTCATTAACACTATTTTTCATTTTATTAATTTTTAATTTTTTTACCCCTTTTTCTCCCCAATTTGGTAGTATCCAATTGTTAGTAGTTACTATCTTGTCTCATCGCTACAACTCCCGTACGGGCTCGGGAGAGACGAAGGTCGAAAGTCATGCGTCCTCCGAAACACAACCCAACCAAGCCGCACTGCTTCTTAACACAGTGCGCATCCAACCCGGAAGCCAGCCGCACCAATGTGTCGGAGGAAACACCGTGCACCTGGCGACCTTGGTTAGCACGCACTGTGCCCGGCCCGCCACAGGAGTCGCTGGTGCGCGATGAGACAAGGATATCCCTACCGGCCAAACCCTCCCTAACCCGGACGACGCTAGGCCAATTGTGCGTCCGTGGGGCGAGTTCTTGCCATTACTTTTTCCATCTTCCTTTCCCTTCTTTCATGCCACCGCCAGCTAATGCCCAGAGAATGCATCAACTCCCTGTTCGACAACTTCACCTGGACCAAAATCTGGGGCTCCCCCCCTCCCCCCGGCCTGGGGCGCTCCTCTGCCTGGCTGCACCCCGACGTCAGCGTCTTTGTCATCCTCCTCCTCTTCTTCATCATGAAGGTACCCTTCCTCATTCCCCTGCTCCCTCCTCCCTCTTTCTTTTCCACCCCGTAGCGCTTGTCAGTATAGACAAACGTTGCACATAGCGCCACTCAGTACAATGGCAGACTCCTGGTTGAGTCACTCATCTCAGTAGAATAAGAATCTCCTTCAGAGAGACTGTGGTGGAGATGTAATCCTTAGCACTCCATCAGTATCAAACTCGACATAGTTGCCTAGAGATTTCCACTGAGTGTACTGGAGGATAAGAGTGCAATACTGTGAGTGTTAGCATCAGTAGGATTAGTATTTCCCATCGAGGAGATGGTGATGTGTATCTTGTCACAATGGTATTATTGGATTGGAGAAATGTCACCAAATAGACTAGTCGGGAATGTAGTCTAGTATTTGAAAAAAAACCTTTCAAGCCAAATCCTCTACACTTTTGTGGAAGTGCTAAGATGCATTAACTCTCCTCAGTTACTAATTGAATTCCATCCATGTCCCAGTTTTGGATGTCTGCTGTTTCGACGACGATGCCCATCCCTTCTGGAGCCTTCATGCCTGTCTTCATACTCGGTAAACAGAAGCACAAGATTATCATATGTTATTAGTTGTAATATGAACACAAATTCCATATCCATTTTTTATATTTCTTTGTTCATATAAATTGACAGAGAGAGTGACCCTAAAGCCTACAGTACATGACTATTGTATAAAGCTTCATGAGTAATCATGAAGTAAAGCATTCTGGGTCGTTTTGAATCAGTGTACCTTCAAGGATGCTATGTCGTGTATAACCAAAGAGTGGAAAATTACTAGTGAGCCACATAGATAGATGGGTGCTTAGGAGAGTGGCGGAGGAGGCCGGGGGGGGGGGGTCTAAACATCATATAGCCAACATGCAAAGTAAACATGACATTCCGCCTCCCATATCCACCATCCCCCCCCCTCCCCAGGAGCCTCTTTTGGGCGGCTCGTGGGGGAGATCATGGCTGCCCTCTTCCCCGATGGGATTCTGTTTGATGGAATCTTGTACCGCATCATCCCAGGAGGGTACGCAGTCATTGGTTAGTCTCCCTTTCCACCTCCTCCTCTCCCTGTCTCAGTCAGTGCCTGCCCGTCATCCCCCAGTGAAATGTCACTGTCTGTTCCCCCTCTCCTGTCCTCTGCTGTCTTGGTGACCATAAACCTATACGCTACCATTAATCTCTTTCATCTTCCCTCTCTCACCCTACAAACCCCCCTCTTTTCCTCTGCTCCTTTCATTCCATCCCTTTTACTCTTTCTTCCTTCGCTATTCCCACATGCCGTTCTGTACATCATTACCAACCCTGGGTCCCTGATATAATGTTTCTCTTCCTCACCCCTCATCCCTTGTTCTTCACCCCATTCCTCACCCCTTCTTTCCCTCCTGCCATCCCTCCTGTACTTGTCCACAAACTATGAGTAGTGTGTTGCCTCTTCCCATTACTCCCTTCCATCTTTTGCCATCCACCCATCACCCCCACCATTTTTTAAAATATCCCCCTCTCTTATGGATCATCCATCTACATATCCCTTCCACCTGCAAATGCCTGTTTTCTCTCCTTTTCTCTTTCTACCCATCCCTCTCTCCCTTCCTCTGTCTTCCATTTCCTTCCTCTTCTCCCTCCTCACTCCCAGGAGCGGCGGCACTGACCGGGGCGGTGACCCACACGGTGTCCACGGCGGTTATCTGCTTTGAGCTGACGGGCCAGATCTCCCACATCCTGCCCATGATGGTGGCCGTGATCCTGGCTAACATGGTGGCCCAGGGCCTGCAGCCCTCGCTCTACGACTCCATCATCCAGATCAAGAAACTGCCTTACCTCCCTGAGCTGGGCTTTGGACACATCAGGTGTGCAAAGAGAAGCTGCAACCAAGGTGACATGTTGGCTCTAAGGGGGCCCAGTTGCATTGAGGGTCTCATGCTAAAAGAATGAGTTGTTTGAGTCAATATGGCCGCCTCAGCATGCTTGATTCTTCAACATAAACACACCCGTAGTACACAAGTGTTGAGCATGAATTAATGATTGGCATTTCCTTCTGACTTACAGCCAGTATAACATCTTTGTGGAGGACATCATGGTTAGGAAAGTGAAGTTTCTCTCATTACAGTCCACCTACAGGGAGTTGATACACCTCCTGGATTCCACTTCTCTCAAAACGATACCACTAGTGGATTCAACAGGTACAAATGTGTGCATTTTTTGTGAAAGTGAGGATACATTTCAGTGTCTTCATTTCTTGAGTGGTTCATCATCATGTGACTCTTCCTGTAGACTCTATGATCCTTTTGGGCTCCATCGAGCGGTCAGAGCTCCACGCTCTCTGTGATTGGTGGCTCTCTGCAGAGAGGCGGATCCTCAGGCAGGAACAGCGTTTGCAGGAACAGAACCAGTATGCCAAAGACAGCTGGGAATCCTTTGCCTTTGTGGATGAAGATGACGAGGAGAGTGGAGATAAGGTGTGTCAGAGAGACCAAGGGGAAATGTTCATAAGGAATCAAAAACACACTCTTAGAAAATCAATCAAATCAAAGTTTATTGGTCGCCTATAGGGCTGTTATGGTGACCGTATTATCGCCACATAACCGCGGTTACGAGTCATGAAGGCAGTCAACTTGTCTGCTAAATATGACACAGCCAGATCAGGACCTAAAATAAGGACAACTCAGAGTGTGTTATTTTGTTCTTCTGAAATAGACTACATTTTCTTCATATCATGTTTCTTTAGACCAGTCTAAAATAAATAATGGATTTATTGTGAAAGTGTAGGCTATATTACATGGATTTATTAGACTTTTTAAAATGTAGATGTTCCAAAGGTCAGCATCAGTGACTTGTAGTCTGTGTGGAAGCCAGGAGATGCTGAATGCGTTTATGTTAATTAACGGTCAATTACTGTGAGACCGGCAGTCATTTTCTTGACAATCACCCGGCTGAATTTTGTGACCGCCACAGCCCTAGTCACATACACAGATATGCAGATGTTATCACAGGTACAACAAACAATGATTCTAAAAGGGTTGTTCTACAAGGACAGGGTTCTACTTGGGTCTGCATGCACATTTTTTCATCCAAGAAGGTTTTTTGAAGGGTACTAAAAGGATTCCTTGTTCGGTGACAAGGTTCTACCTGGAACCAGAAAGTGTTCATCTACAGGAACAAGCTGGAAAACGCTTACTGAAGTGCCTTGCTGCAAGGAACTTGTGCAATTATTATTTAAGCTGTCAACGTGATGAATTTACTGTTTTGTTAAATTTCCCAGAGTACCCCAGTTCAGGAAGAGAGCAATGGCCCCCTGCCATCTCCTAAACCACAGGAGCCCTTGTCCAATCACACAGCTCCTGGTGAGTTGAACCATCTCCGTGGAACAATGCTTCTATGGGTGCCTGGCAACAGTGTCATCTAATATTATGCAGCTTATTGCATATTCATATTATTATACAGCTTATTGCATATTCATATTATTATACAGCGTATTGTATATTAATATTATTATACAGCTTATTGCATATTAATATTATTATACAGCTTATTTTATATTGATATTATTATACAGCGTATTGTATATTCATATTATTATACAGCTTATTGTATATTCATATTATTATACAGCTTATTGTATATTAATATTATTATACAGCTTATTGTATATTCATAGTATTATACAGCTTATTGTATATTAATATTATTATACAGCTTATTGTATATTCATAGTATTATACAGCTTATTGTATATTAATATTATTATACAGCTTATTGTATATTCATAGTATTATACAGCTTATTGTATATTAATATTATTATACAGCTTATTGTATATTCATAGTATTATACAGCTTATTGTATATTAATATTATTATACAGCTTATTGTATATTAATATTATTATACAGCTTATTGTATATTCATATTATTATACAGCTTATTGTATATTCATAGTATTATACAGCTTATTGCATATTCATAGTATTATACAGCTTATTGCATATTCATATTATTATACAGCTTATTGTATATTCATATTATTATACAGCTTATTGTATATTCATATTATTATACAGCTTATTGTATATTCATAGTATTATACAGCTTATTGTATATTCATATTATTATACAGCTTATTGTATATTCATATTATTATACAGCTTAGTGTATATTAATATTATTATACAGCTTATTGTATATTCATATTATTATACAGCTTATTGTATATTCATATTATTATACAGCTTATTGTATATTCATATTATTATACAGCTTATTGTTTATTCATAGTATTATACAGCTTATTGCAATTCATTGTATTATACTGCTTATAGCATATTCATAGTATTATACAGCTTATTGTATATTCATATTATTATACAGCTTATTGTATATTCATATTATTATACAGCTTTGAATTATTTTGTTATCAATCTTAACATCAAGACACCTTTGTAGAGGACTTTGACCTTCGTCCATCACAACTTCTATCATCTGTCCTTTTCAGAAAAGAGCCATCTTCAGTCTGTTAGGAGAACTCTACGGAATATCTTCACCTCTCGAGACAGACAGGCAGAGGGACAGTCACAGGTAGTCTAAAACTGTGTGTGTACAGAATGTCTGTGTCTGTGCCTGTGACTCTACGTTAGTGCTGGGCGATTAACCAACATGTCAGTTTTCTTGTTCGTTTTTTTAAACAACTAATTGACCAACGTCGGTTCAATTATTTGAATTCCATGTTTTTTTACTTCTGTGAGCTCAATGCACATTTTCTCTGGAGATAAATCAGATCAAGCCCGGAACTGTGCGATGTAGTAGGGAGTTGTAGTTTCCAACAGGCAAATATTCTACTTAGTCTGGCACATTAAACATGGTAATTGACTACAATGATCATAATCCGTTGTGCACCTACTTGTCCAGTCTGTGTGGTGCAGACACAAAGAGGGAGAGAAGAGACAGAAGAACTCGTTATCGAGAGGGATAGAGAGCAGGTACTTTGTGAGGTATCTCGACCTGAAAATACATAATCTAAGTGATTCATAGTTTGTATTCAGCAGTCATAAAAATATGCCTTATTTACTTTGAAGAACTAGGCTACTAAAATTGTGATTTTGTCAGACGATATAGGCAGCAGCTCTATAGAGATGAGATGGTGGCTTGGAATGAAATAAAGTAATCAAATAATACAAATGTAATATACACTGTGTACAAGACATTCTCTTTCCATGACATAGACTGACCATACTGAGACAGGTTTAAAGGAGTATTTTTATGCATTAAGACAATTGAGACATGGATTGTGTATGTGTGAATGGGCAAGACAAAGGATTGAAGTGCCTTTGAACTGGGTATGGTAGTAGCAGTCAGACGCACCAGTTTGAGTGTGTCAAGAACTGCAACGCTGCTGGGGTTTTCACAGTTTCCCGTGTGTATCAAGAATGGTCCACCACCCAAAGGAAATCCAGCCAACTTGACACAACTGTGGGAAGCATTGGTGTTAATATGGGCCAGCATCCCTGTGGACTGCTTGTGACACCTTGTAGAGTCCATACCCCCAACGAATTGAGGCTGTTCTGAGGGCAAAAGGAGGTGCAACCATTGACACAGGAAGTAAGGGTGTTGAAGGTGCTGAACCGCACTGTGAAAAATCTGAATTAAAACAGTTCTAATAGTAATAATAAATACAAAAAATGTATTTAAAAAAAAACCAAAGTAGCGCTCTTGGCCTTTACTCGTCATGTATTAGTGGACCGGTATTGTCGCCTGTAGCACGGACAAAAAACCCAACCAACCTCAAAGCACTAATCGCTCAGCACTGCCGTGCACACACCAAGATCTTCCTAACGATCACTAAAGTATTTCTGGTGCAGCAAATAAAGAGAATTGAGCAGCAAATAAATTACTGGGGTAATGAGCTGTTGAGATGTAGATACAGTTGAAGTTGGACGTTTACATACAACTTTGCCAAATATATTTAAACTCAGTAGTTTTTCACAATTGCTGACATTTAATCCCAGTAAAAAGTCCCTGTGTTAGGTCAGTTAGGATCACCACTTTATTTTAAGAATGTGAAATGTCAGAATAATAGTACAGAGAATTATTTATTTCAGCTTTAATTTCTTTCATCACATTCCCAGTGGGTCAGAAGTTTACATACACTCAATTAGTATTTGGTAGCATTGCCTTTAAATTGTTTAACTTGGATAAACATTTCAGGTTTCCTTCCACAAGCTTCCCACAATAAGTTTTGGTGAATTTTGTCCCATTCCTCATAACAGAGCTGGTGTAACTGAGTTAGGTTTGTCGGCCTCCTTACTCGCACACGCTTTTTCAGTTCTACCCACATATGTTCTATGGGATTGAGGTCAGTGCTTTGTGATGGCCACTCCAATACCTTGACTTTGTTGTCCTTAAGCCATTTTGGCACAAATTTGACCCATTTGCGGGGGTCAAAAAGACCCATTTGCGACCAAGCTTTAACTTCCTGACTGATGTCTTGAGATGTTGCTTCAATATATCCACATCATTTTCTTTCCTCATGATGCCATCTATTTTGTGAAGTGCACCAGTCCCTCCTGCAGCAAAGCACCCCCACTACATGATGCTGCCACCCCTGTGCTTCACGGTTGGGATGGTGTTCTTTGGCTTGCAAGCCTCCCCCTTTTTCCTCCAAACATAACGATGGTCATTATGGCCAAACGGTTCTATTTTTGTTTCATCAGACCACAGAAAGGGGACACAAAGTACAATCTGTGTCCCCGTGTGCAGTTGCAAACCGTAGTGTGGCTTTTTCATGGCGGTTTTGGAGCAGTGGCTTCTTCCTTGCTGAGTGGCCTTTCAGGTTATGTCGATATAGGACTCGTTTTACTGTGGATATATATACTTTTGTACCTGTTTCCTCCAGCATCTTCACAAGGTCATTTGCTGTTGTTCTGGGATTGATTTGCACTTTTCACACCAAAGTACGTTCATCTTTAGGAGACAGAAAGTTTCTCCTTCCTGAGCAGTATGACAGCTGCATGGTCCCATAGTGTTTATACTTGCGTACAATTGATTGTACAGATAAACGTGGTACCTTCATGCGTTTGGAAATTGCTCCCAAGGATGAACCAGACTTGTGGAGGTCTACAATTTCTTTTCTGAAGTCTTGGCTGATTTATTTTGTCCCATAATGTCAAGCAAAGAGGCACTGCGTTTGAAGGTAGGCCTTGAAATACATCCACAGGTACACCTCCAATTGACTCAAATTATGTCAATTAGCCTATCAGAAGCTTCTAAAGCCATGACATCATCATGACAGAGTTTTCCAAGCTTTTTAAAGGCAATGTCAGCTTAGTTTATGTAAACTTCTGACCCACTGGAATTGTGATACAGGGAATTATAAGTGAAATAATCTGTCTGTAATCAATTGTTGGAAAAATGACTTGTGTCATGGACAAAGTAGATGTCCTAAATGACTTGCCAAAACTATAGTTTGTTAACAAGACATTTGTGGAGTGGTTGAAAAATGAGTTTTAATGACTCCAACCTAAGTGTATGTAAACTTCCAACTTCAACTGTATCTTCTATCCTTGGCGGTTTGATTGTAAAACCATATTTCAAGATGGGAAATATAAATATTTAGCCATTACATTTGCGTGGGATGAATCTCATTACTGAGCTCTGCTCTCTACGTACACACACTCCCTTATCTAATTGCGTGCGACATGAATTCACATGAATTGCAAATGGGGATTGTTCCGAGTGTGTGCATAGTCAAACATATTCCCTCTTAGTTCTATATGTTAATCAACTTGTGACTTATGGTTATTATTTCCCTGGTATGGCTGGTTGGCTTTTCATATTACCATTTTATACTGCAAATATGAAAAACAATGCATGTTAATGATACTCAAGGATGTACTTGTAAGTACAGGGTTTGAATTTGCACCTTTTGGTCAACCTACTGTATCTCCCTATTCAATGAGGATTCTAATATTTTGTCACCTGTCGTAGTTGTGCAGTTTTCTACAGTTAGGCCAGCCTTTGGTTTGAATTGTGCACCCCAAACTCATGACTATTTCATAATGAAAAGTTATTGTTATATTTCACACAAACGCCTGGCTTCAGAAATCAACAAGAGTACATCGATGAACATGCAGCCCACACAAAAACATGTTATTCTTGACACTGCATTCAACCAAATCATTCTATATATTTTGAGGAGACAAATATTGGTTTCAAGAACAGCCGCCATCAGCTATGTTATGGGAAGCAGAAGTGTAGAGACTCTCGTCACCTCATCTTGAAACTTTTCAAAGATAGTGGGGGCAACTAAAAATGTGTGCATGACTTTACTCGGGAAGTGTCTTATCTTATTTTATTTGATCTTATCTTACCTCTATTTCTCTCTCTCTCTCATCAGGAGCATTGCGCCAACCCTCTCCTGTCCGATACGATGACACCAGAAGAGGTAACTGATCTCATTCAGGTCCACTTAAGTGCGGTCCCAAGAACTTTACTTCCCCTGATGCCATGCCAAATGATTAGAGTAGGCTGCCTTGTACATTTTCCAACACTTTTGTCCTTGTCAAAAGGGTCTGGGTTAACATGTTGAAACACATGTTAAAAAGTGTCAACATCCATACATCTCTTATGGAGGCAGTTGACATTGAAGGTTGCGTTTTAGATTGTTTTTAGCCAATTACAGTGTTGCGTTTCTTGACATTGTGTCTGATTGGCTGGAGCAGATCAAAGAATGGGAGGAGGCTGAGATGGACAAGCCAATGGAAATTGATCAGATCCGAATAGATCCCTCCCCTTTCCAGCTAGTGGAGAGGACATCATTACACAAGGTTGGTTCAAGTGCTGCCAATTCATACCAATTTGGAGATATAGTATCTGACATCATGTCTAGACACATGGAAATACGAACGATAGTGGATTTGCTCAGAACAGAAGCCATACCAAAATGTTGCGGCCTAATTTGACGTCTGACCTTTTCTGCCTGTCCCAGACCCACACTCTCTTCTCATTACTGGGCCTGAGTCATGCCTATGTCACCAGTATCGGAAAACTGGTGGGTGTTGTTGCACTTAAAGAGGTAAGAAAACGTCCTTTTCTCTTTCTTTTATCTCTTTCCCTATTTCTGTTTCACAGTATTTCATTCTCTTTTGCATGTGACGGAACCTGACAGTTTAGTAAGAGTTGAGTCAAATTGCCTTATGAGTCTACTCATCATGCTATTTTCACGTAATTCAATGTTGTGTTCTTCTAATGTGTCCCCTCCCTTTCCCTGTTCCCACCACCCCATTCTCTCCCAGCTGCAAAAGGCCATCGAGGGCTCCACCCGTAGCGGGGTCCGGCTACGTCCCCCTCTGGCCAGCTTCAGCAACACCAGTCGAAAGTCATCCAAACCCCAGGCAACCTCCGCTCCCTCCTCCCCGACCACCCCCTCCTCCCCTCTCTCCCAGGCTCCCATCTTCCCCCATGCCACTGCCCCGCCACCTCCCCCGACACAGGAGGAGATGGAGGTGTGGATCGAGGGCACGAGGCGGGAGGTGGCAGAGGTGAACAGCAGCAGTAGTAGTAGCCTCAGCGGAACGGGGAGCAGCAGTAGCAACAGTAGCCCCTCACTACCCCACTCCTTGCCCCTCTCCATCCCCCTCACCTCGCCCCTCTCCATGCCCCTCACCGTTGCCCTCTCCATCCCCCTCGCCGCCTTCTCCTCTCCCCTCACCGCCCTCCGGCCTGTCGCAAAGCAGCAAGTGGAGGAGGAGAGTGAAGATGAGCAGCCCATCTAGCCTTATAGACGAGTGATGTTTTTTTATAACGTTTTTTTTTTTTATGGTGTGAATTTCTCTTCTAGTCTTTCTCTATCCCTCCATCTTCTCTCTCTCCCTATTGCCCTTTCCCTCTTTCGCTCTCTCGCTGTTCCTTCTCGCACCCTCTTTCTTCACTCGATGAATGATGTCTATGAATGCACGAGGAGAAATCATCTGGGCTCGATAGTAGTACTTGACTTTTTAAGATTAGAGTTGGTGTCATTGGTTTTTAAACAGGAGACGATGGCTACCAGTGGTGCTCCAAGAGCTAAAAAATCAACAAGGCCCCAAAACGACCTTTACTAAACCCATCCTCACCTTGGGAGGGAGTTTTATGATCACCATGCTGGGTTGATAGATGACAGTGTTAAATCAGACTGACGACAGCCAACTCAGATGTAATGATGCTAGAGGTTTTTTACTTAATGATGCCATGACTCCAGCTGAACAACCGCCATCCTCCTCTGTAATTGAGATGAATCGCTCACTTGATGATAACGCAAAACAAACATATACTGATGACATTATTATGACACTTGGTGACTTTTACGTTGGTGACTTTTCCTGCCTCCCAAAAAAAGCTGGGTTGTGTTCATTAGGCACCAGATGGAGATAAACGGACTGAAACAGGGGGGACTACCTCGACCTTGGCCAATAAGAAAGGCTCATTTTCGTTTTACACTGCGAAACATTGTAAAACATTACCCTTTGCATGCCCTAATAAACAAAACCCTAATGTTCTTCTGACACAAATCAAATCATATTTTATTGGCCGCATAGACATATTTAGCAGTTGGTATTGCGGGTGTAGCGAAATGTGTGTTCGTAGCTCCAACAGTGCAGTAGTATCTAACAATTCACAACCATACACACAACAAATCTAAAAGTAAAAGAATGGAATTAAGAAATATATAAATAGTAGATTGAGCAATGTTGGAGTGGCATTGACTAAAATACAGTAGAATAGAATACAGTATACACATATGAGATAAGTAAAGCAGGATGTAAACATTATTAAAGTAACTAGTGTTCCGTTATTAGAGTGGCCAGTGATTCCAAGTCTATGTACTGAGCACAGAAGAAAAAATCTACGGTATGACGCAATGCTTTATCTGAAAAGTAGTTGAATGATGAAAGAAGTTCTGTCATTCTACCACAACCACCTTTTTCTTTCTCCCGCTCTCCCTCTTCTTCAAACAGTTGCTCAGGTTGCTCCCTATGTCTTTAAACCTGCAGATGTTGGACAGAGGAATCTTCCTGTCTGTTAATTGAAAAGGATTTTGATTGTATGATGTCGATATGTTTTTTAATGTATGAATGTAGAGTTGAAGTCGAAAGATTACGTACACTTAGGTTGGAGTCATTAAAACTCATTTTTCAAACACTCCACAAATTTCTTGTTAACAAACTATAGTTTTGGCAAGTCGGTTTGGACATCTAGTAATTTTTGCAACAATTGTTTACAGACAGATTATTTCACTTATAATTCACTGTGTCACAATTCCAGTGGGTCAGAAGTTTACATACATGAAGTTGACTGTGCCTTTAAACATCTTGGAAAATTCCAGAAAATGATGTCATGGCTTTAGACGCTTCTGATAGGCTAATTGATATCTTTTGAGTCAATTGGAGGTGTACCTGTGGATGTATTTCAAGGCCTACCTTCAAACTCAGTGCCTCTTTGCTTGACATCATGGGACAATCAAAAGAAATCAGCCAGAAAAATAATTATAGACCTCCACAAGTATGGTTCATCATTGGGAGCAATTTCCAAACTCCTGAAAGTACCACGTTTATCTGTACAAACAATAGTACACAAGTATAAACACCATGGGACCACGCAGCCGTCATACCGCTCAGGAAGGAGACACAGTGCCTCTTTGTCTCCTAGAGATGAATGTACTTTGGTGCGAAAAGGGGAAATCAATCCCAGAACAACAGCAATGGACCTTGTGAAGATGCTGGAGGAAACATGTACAAAAGTATCTATATCCACAGTAAAACGTGTCCTATATCGACATAACCTGAAAGGCCACTCAGCAAGGAAGAAGCCACTGCTCCAAAACTGCCATGAAAAAGCCAGACTATGGGTTGCAACTGCACATGGGGACAAAGATCGTACTTTTTGGAGAAAAGTCCTGTGGTCTGATGAAACAAAAATAGAACTGTTTGGCCATAATGACCATCGTTATGTTTGGAGGAAAACGGGGGAGGCTTGCAAGCCGAAGAACACCATCCCAACCATGAATCACGGGGGTGGCAGCATCATCTTGTGGGGGTGCTTTGATGCAGGAGGGACTGGTGCACTTCACAAAATAGATGGTATCATAAGGAAAGAAAATTATGTGGATATATTGAAGCAACATGTCAAGACATCAGTCAGGAAGTTAAAGCTTGGTCGCAAATGGGTCTTCCAAATGGATAATGACCCCAAGCATACTTCCAAAGTCAAAAAGTCAAGTCAAGGACAACAAAGTCAAGGTATTGGAGTGGCCATCACAAAACCCTGACCTCAATCCCATTGTGGGCAGAACTGAAAAAGCATGTGCAAGCAAGGAGGCCTACAAACCTGATTCACTTACACCAGCTCTGTCAGGAGGAATGGGCCAAAATTCACCCAACTTATTGTGGGAAGCTTGTGGAAGGCAACCTGAAACGTTTGACCCAAGTTAAACCATTTAAAGGCAATGCTACCAAATACTAATTGAGTGTATGTAAACTTCTGACCCACTGGGAATGTGATGAAAGAAATAAAAGCTGAAAGAAATAATTCTCTCTACTATTATTCTGACATTTCTCATTCTTAAAATAAAGTGGTGATCCTAACTGACCTAAGACAGGGATTTTTTACTCGGGTTAAATGTCAGCAATTGTGGGAAAATGGAGTTTAAATGCATTTGGCTAAGGTGTGTGTAAACTTCCGACTTCAACTGTATTTACAGTACACTAGAATGTGTGAGCACACATGTTTACGTTTCTTTGTCTGTCTTTAGTCGTGTATTTATTTATTTATCTTTTCGTAGAGCCGATTTGTCTCTGAATGTATTAACAATGTGTAATGTAGTTAATAAATGTTAATAACTTATCTGCCAAATTCTTTATCATTGTGATTATTCAAGGCATATGGATTTGGAACAGCATAATAAATCATATAAAATGATTAACTGAAAACGAATGCAACTTTTATGAAACTATTACTTGTAAATGTTGTGCTACTTACACTATATTAAATGAACATGGGCTTTTGGAATTCACTTTTGTACTTAGCAGCATGCCTGTTCGTTTAAAGCAGTAGAGGCATCTTTGTCATATTGACGAATAGGTGAACAAATGAGTGGTTCTCTCACTTCTATTGTCATCACCGTTACAGGCAGTAAAACAATCTCCTCCGACAGAAGAATTAGTCGGTTATGAAGAGACAGACAGAGGGTAGTGAAGCCTACAGTAAGACGGCAGTAACAGAACCAGACAAGCTGTATTGTTGACAGGACTAGAACACTCCAGATTTCATAGCATTGTCGGAGGAACTAACGGCTTCCAAAAAAATATATGAGTAAATGTTTTGTATTTTTAATACTTTTCAGCTGTGTCCGAATGAATGGAATATTTTAGTTGTTCTTTATTCATAAATGGGTGTGAGTGACCCAGTCTACTCTCTGAATCCTAATCCAGCCGGCAAGCATATAGCAGTTTAGGCTCAATTCAGAATTTAATTGAGAATGCCTAATAAATTCCTATGAAATTATTTTAATTGAATTTCATTTGAATTGAAGTAGATAACAGGGTACAGAATTTCAATTCGAATTAGAATTAAAGGAAATTTAATTGAATTGCGTGAAATTAAATGAAATTACGATGCCTCTTCTAGTATATATTCGGTGTAGTCTATCCAAAAATACAGTGTGTACATTTAGTTATTTTTCTATTTTCTACATAGTAAAAAACTTGTGAAGACATCAAAACTATGAAATAACACAAATGGAATCATGTAGTAACCCAAAAAGTGTTAAACAAATCAAAATATATTTTTGATTTTTGATTCTTCAAAGTAGCCATCCTTTGCCTTGATGACAGCTTTGCACACTCTTGGCATTCTCTCAACTAGCTTCACCTGGAATGCTTTTCAAACAGTCTTGAAGGAGTTCCCACATATGCTGAGCACTTGTTGGATGCTTTTCCTTCACTCTGTGGTCCAACTCATCCCAAACCATCTCAATTTGATTGAGGTCGGTTGATTGTGGAAGCCAGGTTATCTGATGCAGCACTCCATCACTCTCCTTCTTGGTCAAATAGCCCTTAAACGGCCTGGAGGTGTGTTTTGGGTCATTGTCCTGTTAAAAAACAAATTATAGTACCAATAAGCGAAAACCAGATGGGATGGCGCATGGCTGCAGTATACTGTGGTAGCCATGCTGGTTAAGTGTGCCTTGAATTCTAAATAAATCACTGACAGTGTCACCAGCAAAGCACCCCCACACACCATCACACCTCCTCCATGCTTCACAGTGGGAACCACACATATAGAGATCATCCATTCACCTACTATGTATCTCACAAAGACACGGCGGTTGGAACCAAAAATCTCAAATTGAAACTCATCAGACCAAAGAACAGACTTCCACTGGTCTAATGTCCATTGCTCAAGTTTCATGGCCCAAGCAAGTCTCTTCTTATTATTGGTGTCCTTTAGGAGTGGTTTCTTTGCAGCAATTCAACCATGAAGGCCTGATTCACACAGTCTCATCTGAACAGTTGATGTTGAGATGTGTCTGTTACTTGAACTCTGTGAAGCATTTATTTGGGCTGCAATATCTGTGTCTGGGAACTTTAATTAACTTATCCTCTGCAGCAGAGGTAACTCTGGGTCTTCCTTTCCTGTGGCTGTCCTCATGAGAGCCAGTTTTATCATAACGCTTGATGGTTTTTGCATAACAGACACATCTCAACATCAACTGTTCAGATGAGACTGTGTGAATCAGGCCTTCACGACCAAAGTTCTTAGCATTTTCTGGATTGACTGACGTGGACTGTCGTTTCTCTTTGCTTGTTTGAGCTGTTCTTGCCATAATATGGACTTGGTCTTTTACCAAATATGGCTATATTCTGTATAATACTCATACCATGTGACAACACAACTGATTGGCTCAAACACATTAAGAAGGAAAGAAATGCCACATATTAACTTTTAACAAGGCACACCTGTTAATTGAAATGCATTCCAAGTGACTACCTCATGAAGCTGGTTGAGAGAATGCGGAGAGTGTGCAAAGCTGTCATCAAGGCAAAGGGTGGCTACTTTGAATAATCTCAAATATAAAATATATTTTGATTTGTTTAACACTTTAATAATTACTACATGATATGTGTTATTTCATAGTATTGATGTTGTCACTATTATTCTACAATGTAGAAAATAGTAAAAATAAAGAAAAACCCTGGAATGAGTAGGTGTGTCCAAACGTTTGACTGGTACTGTATATAAAGTATTGTTGAAACAATTGATTTTCAGGACAAACTCTTAAAATGTATGATCAAGGAAAGCATAACCTGTATGCACATATTCTAAGTTATTATATATAATGAAAAAAATATGAACACAACATTTTCACAGATTTTACTGAGTTACAGTTCATATATAGAAATCAGTCATTTTAAATAAATTCATTAGGCCCTGATCTATGGATTTTACATGACTGGGAATACAGATGGTCAGACACCTTAGAAAAAAAGTTAGGTTGTGGATCAGAAAACCAGTCTGTATCAGGTGTGACCACTATTTGCATCATGCAGAGTAGAGTTGATCAGTCTATTGTTTGTGGCCTATGGAATGTTGTCGCACTCTGCTTCAATGGCTGTGCGAAGTTTCTGGATATTGGCGGGAACTGGAACACGTTGATCCAGAGCATCCCAAACATGGTCAATTGGTGACACATCTGGTGAGTATACAGGCCATGGAAGAACTGGGACATTTTCAACTTCCAGGAAATGTGTGCAGATCGTTTCGACATGGGGCCGTGCATTATCATGCTAAAACATGAGGTGATGGCGGTGGATGAACGGCACGACATTGGGCCTCAGGATCTCGTCACGGTATCTCTGTGCATTCAAATTTCCATCGATAAAATGCAATTGTGTTCGTTGTCCGTAGCTTATGCCTGCCCATACCATAACCCCACCGCCACCATGGGGAACTCTGTTCACGACGTTGACATAAGCAAACCTCTTGCCCACACAACGCTATACACGTGGTCGGCGGTCGTAAAGCCGGTTGGACGTTTTGCCAAATTCTTTAAAACATAATTGGAGGCAGCTTATGGTAGAGAAATTAACATTAAATTATCTGGCAACAGCTCTGGTGGACATTCCTGCAGTCAGCATGCCCATTGCACACTCAAACCTTGAGACATCTGTGGCATTGTGTTTCTTTGAATTGCACTGAATTCAATTCTACTTGCTGTCACTCAAACTCAAGTTCAAATTTTACATCCTGTGGGGTATGGCCAATACAATTTTAGTTTAAACTCGTGTGTTGAAGGAGTAAAATTCTGAATTGAGCCCAACCCTGCGATACAGTGGCCAACAAGAAGCCTACCAGCACTATAAATGGTATATGATCCATATTTTGTGTGTGTGTGTGTAATCTCGGAAACCCAGAAATAGAATCTTGCGGAATTGCGTCAGATATTCAATTAAGTTCTGGGCGAGAGGTGTTAGAAAATATTCTAGAACGAGGAGCGGAGGCAGGGCAGTAGCTCCACCCCTTCTCTCTGAAAGCTTTGGGCAAGTCAATGGGCCAAATGTTCCCTCCCCTTCCAAAATTCAAAAGATGTGAGCACCTGCAAAATGGTGATTTGTCCAATATGATCAGTGACGAAAAATCTGGGCACTGGAATAAAGCTGCTTGTTAGTCAGTTTGTTGAAAGACGATACCATTTATGTTATGTGTGCCTGTCCACGAGAAATTAGTTTGTGTGTAAAACTATTGAACACCACACAAAATACCACTACCAACAATAATGTTTTTCGAGAATATATATATATATTTTTACATACATACATACATTTGAACACTCTCACATACATACATGTAAGCGCACGCACACACACTGTACATACACACACACTGTACATACACACACACTGTACATACACACACAAACAAACACTGATACATATCACTTTATTTCCTTTTTTGTTTTTATAAAAATCCTTATTATATATTATTACTTTGTATACGGTTTACTATTATCGTTAGATTCCTTTCAAAAGCATGCACTTCCTTTTGGTTGTCTCGTGATTCTCTGTATTGCACTGAACTTTATCGCAGTGTCCTTTGTCTTTCTTTCTACTCTTGAACTCCATTCTTTCAACTTCCTTTCCTCAGTTCAATATCACGGCAAAACAAATCCTTACGTTTCAGCAAACCCACAGATTTGAGCAGTCAATGAACTGTCTTTAAAGTCGCCTGTGGCTCTTTCATCATTGTCATTTCCAGCACTTGGTCTTTGTTTTTCTCTCAGTCTCAGAGTGGGTAAATAGCTGGAAGGGGTGTGGAATAGCTTGCTTGGTTGATTATTGATAAGTGTATCATGTTTGTCAATCTCTCTTTCTGACTGTCCCTCTCAATTGATTGCCACGGCAACAATAGACCCCTCCGCCACCTCTTCATCCTTCTCCTCCAACGATTGGACTATGCAGGGCGTGACCACAAAGGGTATGCGCTCTCCCATTGATTCTGGGCGTGCTAGTTGTGGACTGGTGCCTCCAATCGGGGTGGCGTCTTCTCTAAGCGGCGACGGGGTCAAAGTTGGCTCCAAGGTTAACGTAATCTCATCTTCCTGTGAAAACAGTAAATGGATGGTTTACTGACTATACTGTACTTACCAAACCGTGAGGATCAGTCAACAGTCCCTACCTGTGGGTACAGCATAACCCATTTATTAGCATTGCACGCCATCGTGTGGCTGGAGGACTGACTTTGACGTGAAACACTTGTAGTAGGCAGGACAAACATATTTTCTTGATTTCACTAATATCATCACAATCAATAAATCATAGCACTTTTTTTAGTGGCTCATTCAGTAGTTTTTACCTGATAAAGTAAAATCATGTTGAGAAATAATGTTAAAAGTACCATTTATATGGCTAAAACATAGTGTCAAAACACCGGTTTTAGATCAATATGCTTAAATAAGTTGTGATATTTTGAAGACCAATACATACATAAGTTACTCCTTACACATTTCACACTTGTGTTCAGATTACTTCAATTAGTACCTCAAACTGCACACGCACCAATATTTACCAAGCGGTCACTCAAGACTGGAATTGATTAGCTTGTTCTACTGTATCAATAACACGCACAAATTAATCACTCACATTGATATTGTATTTCAATCAATGGAACTGGGACAATAACCACAGCGACATGTACTATTTTCGCTCTTCTAACAGATAAACCTCAATGAAATTGGGTACACTACATATATCTGTTGATAGATGACAACCTGTCGTAGCCCATTATCAATTTATATCTCTGTGAGAAAATTATTTTGGTAGATGGCCAAGCAATACAAATACTGGCTGATTTTAAGGGTTTACTGGTAACCTACAAAGCATTACATGGGCTTGCTCCTACCTATCTTTCCGATTTGGTCCTGCCGTACATACCTACATGTATGCTACAAGACGCAGGCCTCCTTATTTTCCCTAGAATTTCTAAGCAAACAGCTGGAGGCAGGGCTTTCTCCTATAGAGCTCCATTTTTATGGAACGGTCTGCCTATCCATGTGAGAGACGCAGACTCGGTCTCGACCTTTAAGTTTTTATAGAAGACTCATCTCTTCAGTAGGTCATATGATTGAGTGTAGTCTGGCCCAGGAGTGTGAAGGTGAACGGAAAGGCACTGGAGCAACGAACCACCCTTGTCTCTGTCTGGCCGGTTCCCTTCTCTCCACTGGGATTCTCTGCCTCAAACCCTATTACAGGGGCTGAGTCACTGGCTTACTGGTGCTCTTCCATGCCGTCCCTAGGAGGGGTGTGTCACTTGAGTGGGTTGAGTCACTGATGTGATCTTCCTGTCCGGGTTGGCACCCCTCCTTGGGTTGTGCCGTGGGGGAGATCTTCGTGGGCTATACTCGGCCTTGTCTCAGGATGGTAAATTGGTGGTTGGAGATATCCCTCTAGTGGTGTGGGGACTGTGCTTTGGCAAAGTGGTTGGGGTTATATCCTGACTGTTTGGCCCTGTCCGGGGGTATCGTTGGACGGGGCCACAGTGTCTCCCGACCCCTCCTGTCTCAGCCTCCAGTTTTTATGCTGCAATCGTTTATGTGTTGGGGGGCTACGGTCAGTCTGTTATATCTGGAGTATTTCTCCTGTCTTATCCGGTGTCCTGTGTGAATTTTAAGTATTCTCTCTCTAATTATCTCTTTCTTTCTCTTTCTTTCTTTCCTACTCTCTCTCGGAGGTCCTGAGCCCTAGGACCATGCCTCAGGACTACCTGGCCTGATGACTCCTTGCTGTCCCCAGTCCACCTGGTCGTGATGCTGCTCCAGTTTCAACTGTTCTGCCTGCGGTGATTGAACACTGACCTGTTCACCGGACGTGCTACCTGTCCCAGACCCGCTGTTTTCAACTCTCTGGAGTCAGCAGAAGCAGTAGAGATACTCTGAATGGCTATGAAAAGCCAACTGACATTTACTCTTGAGGTGCTGACCTGTTGCACCCTCTACAACCACTATGATTATTATTATTTCACCCTGCTGGTCATCTACGAACATTTGAACATCTTGGCCATGTTCTGTTATAATCTCCACCCGGCACAGCTAGAAGAGGACTAGCCACCCCTCATAGCCTGGTTCCTCTCTAGGTGTCTTCCTAGGTTCTGACCTTTCTATGGAGTTTTTCCTAGCCACCGTGCTTCTACACCTGTTTGGGGTTTTAGGCTGGGTTTCTGTACAGCACTTTGTGACATCAGCTGACGTAAGAAGGGCTTTATAAATACATTTGATTGATTGATTGAACGTTTTTCTTCAATCACATGGCTCACCTTAGTCTCCTCCTCTTCCTGTTGCTCTGAAATGCATTCGCTCTCCTCCTCTGGCTCCTCCCCCAAGGTCTCAACCACACCCCCAACCATGTCACCCATTGGCCCGCTCATCTGTCCGACAATCTCCACCTGCGCGGATCCCCATAGGTCAGCCAGGCGAGGGTGAGTGGGCAGGCCCAGACTGTGGATGGTGCTGTTGGGCGTGGCTTGGAGGGAGTGGTTTGCACTGTGTAGTCTGTGTTCCATTGTCTGTAGATAAGGCAACACAGTTCCTTAAAATGTTCTCATGACACAAAAAAATGGCATTATCAAGAAACATCCCCATGAGTCGATAGCTCATGGCTAGTGGGAGGAAATGAGTCATCTGTTGCTCTTGGCAACAAGTATTTCTGTATGTAATTAGTAGGTCTCATGTGTTGTTATTTACACTAAAGCGTTGGTAGCATTACATTAACAGTAAGAAGGATAAAATAAATTGGATACATTTTCTGCTAATAACACTAGCAAACTGCTAGTATACTGCTGTCTTACAATGGTTGTCAGTTAGTGTTTCAATAAAACATGGAAGTGTCTAAGTCCACCTGGTGACAGTACTCTATGAGGCAGTCCAGTCTGTCTCACCTGTTGCTGTTGGTAGAGCATTAGCTGCTGGTGCTGGTACAGCTGGATCTGCTGCAGCTGCTGGAGCTGCAGCTGGCTCTGCTGCTGCAGGGTGAGCTGTTGGGACGGCTGCTGGATGTAGCCCCCCACGCTGTCCAGCTCGCCGTAGCCCTCACCGGGCGTCCCTCCGCCCCCACCCGCCATGATGTAGGCGGCCGGCGAGGCCACGCCCGATGGATCGTTGCTGATTGGCTCCCAGGCGTCGGAGGAGGAGAGGCAATAGAGGCCCTGGGCGACGTAGGTGTTGGGCCACACGTCGGCCGAGGAGTGATGCGTCGCCTGATCTGTTGTGTTAGGGAGGGATGAAGGGAGAAGTACATGTTTTATTAGACACAAGTAATAAACTGTAATCTCAGAGCACAAAGCAAAGATTTTTGATGTGTCACAGAAGGCAGTGGATATAGGTAAATGTGGCCTTCAGTTTCCATAACAGTGATTTACATTAGTTGGGTTCAAAGGGCCTTGAAGCAGCAGTATCACCAGATATCAGAAGATATTTACAGCAGCGTCACCATTTTGACAATAAATACACTGGAAACGTATATAAAGCTCAACATATCTAAGGAGAAAATGAAAGTTCACTTGACGATGGGCAAACCGTGCCTTAGTTATTATAATGCCTATAATAATCTGATTTTAATTGGTCTCTGGGTTGATAATAGCAGAGAATAGGCCCATATGGTGCTGTTAATGAGAGTCAGGCTAAGTCCTTGTGTTAACCTACAAGCTCCCCCAGGGTTTTCTGCTACAACACAACACTACCCAACCAAACACCCCAGGGCCACAGCTACCATTTTGAGTTTCTCCACAACATTTCTTCATAAAGCCCTGATGCACCTCTAGCCGACCTGTCAAATGGAGTGGAAATGACATCAATCAAACCGGAGTAAACAACGTCAATCACAGTGGCTGGAAGCCTTCTACAGTAAAATATGGAGCAGCACAGTCCAATACAGAGTGGACGTGGAGCTCACAAGTCAATTATGATCTCTCTTCAGAACGACATATTAACTCAATGATGTGTTTTTGCATTTGGCACTAATATTGTTGTGGAAAAGTAAATGCTTCATTTAGTATAAATAAGCATTTTGTATTCATTGGTTGAATCTGGAATTCATTCATTAAAGCTGAAACTGCCACGTCCGTTTGCGATATCACAACAACAAAGAAGCTCATTTAAACAACGAAGACTGTTTCTTCCCCTTGGACATCAATTGCACGCAAGATAGAACAGCACAGTATGTACTACGATTTCTTTTGACCACGACGCTGGATGCTCATTTCCTCCCCCCCAAAAAAACAATAACAAATGCTCCTGGGGCGACCAGTGGCGCTGTTGCGTCTATCGCGAATCTCAGCTTTAAATGCTATATGCGATCAAATGTTATTTGTACATCCTTCTCAATTTCACAATATAGCACTGTGGCATTGGATGAACAGATTCAAGGTTAGGGTTAACCCAAAACCCGCTAACCCTAACCCAAAAACAAAAGTTATATTAAAATGGCTGCCCTAATTCTAGTGTGTGGTGGCCATGTTTCTAGTCCTTTACCTCTGCTGGTGATGCTCTCCTGGTTGGTCTCACTGAGGTGTGCCCCACTGCCTTGGTTGGAGCCAGCACAAAGGCTGTCTTCCTCCATAGATCTCCAGCCCAGAAGAGTAGCCTCCGATAAGGCAAATTGTGCCATTAATCCTGGATGAAACAAGGGGAGAGACTTTGTAAACAACGTAAAATACATGGCTCCAAATCTCATTTATTTACAGTGCATTTGGAAAGTATTCAGATCCCTTGACTTTTTCAACATTTTGTTACATTACAGCCTTAATCCAAAATTGATTAAATATGTTTTCCCCTCAGCAATCTACACACAATAACCCATAATGACAAAGCCAGAACTGGTTTTTAGACATTTTAGAAAATGTATAAAACAGAAAAACCTGATTTATATAAGTATTCAGACCCTTTGCTCTGAGACTCGAAATTGATCTCAGGTGTGTCCTGTTTCCATTGATCATCCTCAAGATGTTTCTACAACTTGATTGGAGTCCACCTGTGGTAAATTCAATTGATTGGACATGATTTGGAAAGGCACACACCTGTCTATATAAGGTCCCACAGTTGACAGTGCATGTCAAAGCAAAAACCAAGCCATGAGGTCGAAGGAATTGTCTGTAGATCTCCGAGACAGGATTGTTTCAAGGCACAGATCTGGGGAAGGGTACCAAAATATTTCTGCAGCATTGAAGGTCCCCAAGAACACAGTGGCCACCATCATTCTTAAATGAGCTGGCCACCCAGCCAAACTGAGAAATCGGGGGAGAAGGGTCTTGGTCAGGGAGGTGACCAACAACTTGATCTCTGGAGTTCCTCTGTGGAGATGGGAGAACCTTCCAGAAGGACAACCATCTCTGCAGCACTCCACTAATTAGGCCTTTATGGTAGAGCGGCCAGACCGCTTGGCATTTGCCAAAAGGTACTCAAAGGACTCTGGGACCATGAGAAACAAGATTCACTGGTCTGATGAATCCAAGATTTAACTTTTTGGATGCCAAGCGTCATGTCTGGTGGAAACCTGCCTCCATCCCTGCCACCCTTTTCAGGGACTGAGAGACTAGTCAGGATTGAGGGAAAGCAAATTGCAGGGAGATCCTTGATGAAAACCTGCTCCAGCGCGCTCAGGACCTCAGACTGGGGAAAAGGTTCTTCTTCCAACAGGACAACAACCCTAAGCACACAGCCAAGACAACTCAGGAGTGGCTTTGGGACACGTCTCTGAATGTCCTTGAGTGGCCCAGCCAGAGCCCAGACCTGAAAATAGCTGTGCAGCGACGCTCCCCATCCAACCTGACAGAGCTTGAGAGAATCTGCAGAGAATTATTTTTACCAGGTAAGTTGACTGAGAACACATTCTCATTTACAGCAACAACCTGGGGAATAGTTACAGGGGAGAGGAGGGGGGATGAATGAGCCAATTGTAAGCTGGGAATGATTAGGTGACCGTGATGGTATGAGGGCCAGATTGGGAATTTAGCCAGGACACCGGGGTTAACACCCCTACTCTTACGATAGGTGCCATGAGATTTTTAGTGACCACAGAGAATCAGGACACCCGTTTAAAGTCCCATCTGAAAGATGGCACCCTACACAGGGCAATGTCCCCAATCACTGCCCTGGGGTATTGGGATATTTTTTTAGACCAGAAGAAAGAGTGCCTCCTACTGGCTCTCCAACACCACTTACAGCAGTATCTGGTCTCTCATCTAGGAACTGACGAGGACCAACTCTGCTTAGCTTCAGAAACAAGCCAGCAGTGGGATGCAGGGTGGTACGCTACTGGCTAATAATGGCTAATAATGGGGAAAACTCATACCCAAGAAGACTCAAGACTGTAATTGCTGCCAAAGGTGCTTCAACAAAGTACTGGTAAAAGGTCTGAATACATATGTAAATGTTATATTTCAGTTTTTTATTTGTAATAAATGTGCAAAAATATTTTTTGCTTTGTCATTATGAGGTGTTGTGTGTAGATTGATGAGGACATTTTTTTTTATTTAATCCATTTTAGAATAAGGCTGTAATGTAACAAAATGTAGAAAAAGTCAAGATCGCTGAATACTTTCCGAATGCACTGTACATATTGATTTGTTTAATTTTCACTGGTTCTTATGTTCACTCTTACCTGCGGTGAAGCGGGCTTCCTTTTCTCCTTCACTGAGTTCGCTGTACATTTCACTCTCCCTCCTCCTATCCTTTTCGCGTTGCGAGGTTGGGATTTTGGCGACCACAGTCCCTTCAGTCCCAGTGGATGGTGTGTTCCAGCTCTGCCATTCGATCATGTGCGCCACCTTGCCCGAGGCCATGGCAGTGGGCTTTGTCACTTTATCCTTCATGGAACGGGACACGCCTAAATAAAGAATAGAGGGGGGGGGATATTGCTTCACAACACATTCAATTTCTGAATATGGCACCTCCCACGACGGATTTGGGCTCAGGAAGTGAAATGGGCTAGGAAGCGTGGAAAATGCTTAATGGGTTATGCATTCTTTCTGGAAGGCATAGAATTCAGTACAAAATGGCTTCTTCCCCTTTCATGGATGTCTCTCAGCAATTCTGGGTGGTTGGAGATTGAAGTTGATGTAGATGGGGCTTACTGCATTATTAAAAGCTGTCTGTTTATTCCTCATGGCTTGTTGACTTGATCGATCTCTCAGTCACCTGTCGTGAGCAATCAGGGTGAACTAGAGAACTCTATGAACCACATTAATATTCAGTCTTCACTTTTGAAATTCATCAAGAAGACGAGATGCATTACATTTGTTTGTAATTCGAATGTGGAAAAAAGTGACCTTCGCTGTAAACATTATTCTGAAAAAGCACCACTGCAAATCCTTAATTAAAGTGCAAATATCTGACGATAACGAGGGATGTACTATTCCGTCGGTGTTTGGGGGAACAATACAAATCTAATTACATCAACTGAGTGTGAACTGAATACATTGGGCAAAAACAGATATGAAGCTTTGTTGGTTTGACAAATGTTGTTCTCATAAAAATGCTAATTTCTTTCATGAAATAATATCCATTGTCGATTTATATTCAGTGTTATGCAAAGTTATTTTGGGAGTAAGGAAAGTAGTGCTTTTGAGGTCTTTATCATTCCAAGGTCGATATAGTCTGACTGTTAAATACACACGATATCAAATCAAATGTACTTCAACCGCAACAGACATGACCACAACACTAACAATACACTAAAAGCACAGACAAGCACAGAGCCATAAAACTGCGTTGCCAACACAATAAAAACACACCACCACCACACTACATTTCCCAACACGCCTGTGGAGAATTTTATTTCGATAAAAATAAAAAATAAAATATTAAAAATCCCGATTGGATTCCATCAATTGCCCATAAGCGGTAAATTGACGTGTGCATTAGATATCAATGGGGAGGAAGGGAGTGAAACAGGAAGGGCACCCATGTTGGCTCCATCTCCCCCTCCTGTCTGGAGCCAACATGGCTTTGGTTTACCATCTACCAGGACAGACACACACCTGACACACCTGTCAGTGAGGACTTAGCCAGGGCACCGATCCCGTAGGCGCTGGAGTTCCTCTTCAGACGAGGCAGGATGGAGGAAGTGTCCTCCATCGAGAGCTGTAGAAAGGGATGAGGCGAGGAAAGAAAGAAAGAATTGTGGAGGAGAAAGGGGAGAGGAATGGCCGATCGTTGAGAGGGGGGCAAAACAATATTATTGGCTGAGGATTAGATATGCAATACAATTTAATTGAGAAAATAGGGGGAAATTCTACTTAACAATCAAATACAACTACCATCATATTAAGCAAAATTTACATTACATTATCCAACACATCCCAAATCATATCGGCACTTTGGTCAAACCAGCAATAGTCAGCACAGTGGTGTAGTAGTTCAATGTGCAGACACTGTACTGTACCCGTAGGGGCTGTGATTCATATGCTTGATAAATAAAGGAGCATCACGCTAGCAGCTAGCGTTATTAGCTACCGTAGATTATGGTAAGGTTATTACAGCTTCGTATCCCCCAGCCGGAGACACTATGTAACACAGGCAGCAACAGTAGATTAGCAGCAACGCTCTACAGACAGAGCGAGCCAAACCACGCGGCGGGACGGAGGAGGAAGAGGGCGAGATTAGCAAAGGATTTACATGGATTCCCTTGCAGGAAAAGTCAGCGCGCCCATGCTGAGAGAGAGAGGGAGGTGGAGGAAGAAAGCCGGGAGAGATATACAGTAGGTATGTGTGTAGAGGAGGCGGGAAAGGGAACCCAACAGAGAGGAGAATTAAAAGAAGAACAGCTACAACGACAATGACAGAAACAACAAAAATAAGGTGTGCAAAGGATTCGCAGGACGAAACCAGTGGTAGTAAAGTACTAAAGATTTGGGTGGAAGGAGGAAGAGAAAGAATGTGAGTGATGGAACATCAAAAGAGGAAGAGAGATTTGGACGAAGCGGGCGAGGGGGATTTAAATATTGATACATTTTGGATAGATTAGATATGAGAATTCACTGTCTGTGAAGGAATAGATTCTCTCATATCAGCTTGACCATCTGCTTTGGAAATCGGAAAACAAAACAAAAAATGGTTGTATTGCCATTGAAGTCAGTGTTGGTGTTTGTCGTGCTTCCCTCCTAATAATAGGATAGAACTAATTATTCACAATTGAATGATATATTATATTATCATAACACATACTGTACTTAGAAATAGGACGAAACTGTGCCCCTTGTGAGGAAAACCCATACATAAAATGGTGCCCCGTGTGAGGTCATTCTACTATACTCCAAGTCGATATTCACGTCATAAGTAATTCCCCTCAACCACACCCACAAATTAGGAACAACAAACGTTATTTTCCATTGACCCCCATTGTAAAAAAAGCCAACTTCATCATACATTTGTAGTTATACAGAAATAACAAAACATGCCAAAAGCTAGTGTGTTGTTCAGTGTAAATGTAACCAGGTCAAACATCCCGACATGCTGTTCAGAATGCTACGTAGGGAAATAGAGCCTGCGAGAACAGCCCTGTGGCTGCAGGCTATACGGTATGGGAGGGTGGGAAATTGTGGGGACCCAGAGTCCAAGTATTCTAGGTGTGTGGAAAACATTTCATCCCAGGTAAGACGTTTAACTTGTTTAGTATAGTCTGTATGTTTGTGTTGTTGGTCTTGGTTAGCTTAATGTTCTGGTCGGTAGCTAGCTGGAACTCACGCGGCTGCTAGCACCACCATAAAAAGAGGCATGAGGGAAGCCCTACAATATGATGTTTTTCTAAGTAGTGAGAACTCTCAGGAGCAGGCAATGTCGAAAAGTACTTTTCTTAAAATGTAGATTTATAATTGGCTAAAACAAGAATACTGCAAGAAAATTGCGTTTGAAAAAGGTCAAGTGTTTTCTGTGAGCCAATAGGATCAACAAGGTAAAAATGGGTTGTTTTCCCCCAAGGCGGCCCGGGTCGCGACATTCTATCTAATACCGACTGAGAGCATACACTAGTCATAGAATTGTGGAATCTGACTCATCATCAGGCCTATCATACTCCAATGTTATGATAACAAGGAAAGGCTTGAGGTCAAATCTGACCTAGTTGCCAGGGCCAACAGCAACTTCTGCAGGCAGTTAAGTGGCCCTATTGGAGTATGCCCATTGGCCATTGTATTTTGTCATAAAGAATTAGGCTGGCCTTAGAGAGGTGTTGGAAGTTGGTTGGATATAATGAGTATTGCTCAGTCCAACCTAGTTGAACAGACTAGATTTGAGATTCACAGATACATTTTAGATTCCATTCCCACATACTCAGGGGCCTGGTGTAAATTATTGCTAGGAATATGTATTATGGAGACTGGTCTTGAGAAAGGTCTGAAAATGTCCAAATTAAACATTCTCGACTGTATTGCCATTTCTTGTTGTTTCTATATGAGTATGTATTGCAACTGCAAGTGAATCTTTTTTCACCTTGTAATACCTTCTTATAAAACACCTCATGAGTTGTCAGAGTGATTTAGCAATCCCCGTGAAGTCCAAGCTAGCCGCCCAGAGGATTTCTGCTTTAGCTGGGATGGTGATAAACGAATGCCACAAAATGCTGAATTATTCACTGAAAAAAGTGACCGGGGTCAGTGCTTGCTCTTTATTTATGAGGGCTTGCGGTGTGGGGTGTCACTAGAAAGGATTTATCATGGTTCAAATGTGCATTAACAGAAAGGGAGAGCAGGGAGCAGCAGGGCGTCAGCGTCCTTGGAACTTCTTCTTCCTAGCAACAGGCCTAGTGATTTCTGGGAACAGGTTTCCCCCGGTGAAGCACTTTTGTGTCAATCGGCCAATCAGACATCAGTGGCCGTGTTGTTGCCATCAAACTCTGGCCAGCCCAGAGGAGCGCATACTGTCTTTCTAACCTTGTGTGTTACGAGGCTGCTGGCTGCATCCACCTTCAGCTCAGCTGCCACTGCTGTGTTGACATCATACTGTGGCATCTTGGAATCACAGACTCATTCATCCGAATGTGAACGGATTTCATCCACCATATCCAGAAATATATGGGGTAACTTTTCATTTATTTATCACAACGTCTAAATTGAACTGTGTTTTGTTACTTGTCGGATGGGGGATCCCATAAAATATCAAATACCATATTAATGGTGTAGAATATGCTTTCTTTGTATTTAAAACATCTGAGGTGGTCTTGTTGGTTGTCATTGTGGAGTGTGTTTTTTCTGTTTAAATAGACCCCACTGTGTATTGCAATTCAGCCTTGTAGCCTCTTTCAAGAGACAAAAACAGCAACAGTGGTAAAGGAGTGAGATGGATCGTATGCTATGTCCCTGGAGTGGGAGATTATATATAGCACCGTAATGGTTTTGGCTCTCGAGACCAGCTCCGGTGACCTCTGTGAGAAATTCAATACAAACCATCTCTGAGCAACATTATGTCATGGCACTCTCAGTATAGGAAGCAGCGTGAACGAGTCAAGCTCAGTTTCACTACTAGATATGAGAAACCATGAAATGACCCTTTTCCTCGATGGCCATCTTGGCTCAAGGATCCATTTGACATAAATATGAAATACACTCGAGAGTAGAGCTGGAGTGGTATAAAATCCAGACAAATGATATTTCACTTCGGGGGGATAAAATGTACTGTATGTATCGAAATGTCCTTCATACCTGCTCCCCATCTTTCCGTACGGGAACAGCGTCCGCTGCTAGAAAAAACAAGATAGAGAAAGCAGATAGAAGATGAAGCCAGCCTTATGCAACCTTTACGGAGTAGAGCTGACAGCACTCTCCAACATTTATGCTAACATTCACACCAAGCACTAAAATGTGATTATTATTTGCACCGACTGTTAGCACATTAGGAAAAACTAGTATGTGTCATCATGGGCCAAGATCTTTAGATTCCTATACTTGATTATGTTTAAAACGGCCTCGAATGACAGATCAGTATGTCCTATTTCAACTGCGTGATCATTAGGATGCATTGGACAGTAGGCCTAGTAAATCATGCATTCAAATACATATTAAATGCTAATCTGTTATGTTTTCATTATTATTCAACTGTTAGTAAGGCATATTGTATTATTATACCCAAAATACAGAAAATATGGTAAAGTAATATTATATTGTCACATACTGTAAATTGACACTGCATTGCGTGCCCTCTTCTCCACACAGATATAAGCTGAAAAAAGTCATCAATTGAATTCAAAATCCTTAAAACACTTGTCTGTATTGTTTTATATCCTAACATCTCACTTGAACACGTATACAGTTAAAAGGGGAGTTGAACAGAGTTCTCAATTGAAACACATCTTCATGACTATCTAAGGGCCCCCCATCTAAGGGCCCCCTATCTAAGGGCCCCCCATCTAAGGGCCCCCCATCTAAGGGCCCCCCATCTAAATCTGAACACGTTTAACACTTGCACGTGTCCTTTAAACAGGCAAAATATATATATAGATAGAAATAGAAATAGATCCAACATAAAATAAAGTCAAATTGAGTTCTAAAATCTGATTTGAAACACTTTAACTACAGCTGAGTTGACACACAGGGGAAGCTGGAGGCCATTTTCCTCCATCAGACACTCACACACCAGAGACCTCTAAAGCTGATGGAACTCCAAGATAACTGAGGAGAAAGAGGGCGAGTAAGAGGTGGTAGCACTAAATGAAAAAAAGAGAAAGGAGGGCAGGGAGGGTTGGGAAATGTGGACAAGAAAACCAAGGGTATACCAAGATGGGGCAGAGAAAACAGGACAAAACTACGAGGAGGAGGAGGAGGAGGAGAAGGAGGAGGAAGGGGAGCGTTCCAGTAGGCCAATATTTTAATGGTATCAATTGGTGTCTATGGTGTGTTATCAAGCCTGCATCTTAACCAATGGAATGAGAAGGTGGTGAATATTTTTTGTTGTTGGTGTTAAAACAATCGTCACAATATTTCAGTGAATTGTGTCCACAGTTGATCACCACCTCATGTGTGAGGTCCACCCATCTGTAAAACATGCACAAAAAGAGCAGGCCCAAACACACTCATCTTTTCCCACACTTGTCACCCTGGCCTGTCAAGAGGTTTTCAATCTTCATAGGCATCACTGTCATCTAACAGCTAGTAATAAACTAGACAGGCAGACCTCTTGATCTCATAGAGAACTAAGCCTCCTCCACTTTGCTGTAGAATTTGCCTCGTGGTAGAGAATTTTCTTCTTTCCCTCGTTCATTGATGATTCAAAACATCTGAGTCAGATAATGAACCGTTTGAGAGGAGAGGTAAGGTCTCAACCGTCACAGCAGTCTTATGATACAACTGTACAATTACGAAGGTGGGGGGAAAGCTTTGTTCTGAGCAATTGTGTGAGCTGGGGAAGGGTAGGACTAGGTTCACACAGTGAGCGAAATAGCAGGGGCTCGCCACTCACGCTGAACTGAGCGAATTCCTTACGGGTGCATTAGCCTGCTGTGACCAACTGAGCGGAAGCCAGAAGCCGCGCGGGTCATCAAAGCAAACGGCAGGGGGAAGGGAGAATCGTCGGCCACTGCCGCAATCGCTCCTGACAGATCTCGTGGTTCGGAATGTTGGGCACCACCATCATCTGTCTTTTGCGATCACTTGGGGCCGAGTAGGGCGTCTTGGCTGTCGCACGGTGGGTGACGTGCGCCCTGACGCTGATTCCGGGTGAAGGCCAAAGTCTGACTCATTTCAGCTCCAGTACCAGTGCCGAATGGAGTTCTAGCAGGACATAGTACTGAAAAAATGTTATTCTGAGCGCATATGCAGCGAATGGCCACGGTAAGAGCAGGGCTTGAAACCAAAGTGACAACCTGGGGAAATGGCACCTCGAAATTTCTGCATCGATTTCCGTAGCCTATATGAGGGGACTTTATTTGTGATAAAAAACTGTTGGAGCTACCACAAATACTGTCAACCTACTATACAAAAGCATTGGACCCGAAATGCATACCCACTGGGCACAGACATCAATTCAATGCCTATTCCACATTGGTTCAACGCAATTTTATTGAAATGAAATGGGAACAACGTTTATTCAACCAGTGTGTTCCCAGTGGTTAACTACTGTGTAAAAAAAAAAAAAAAAGAGTTGGATAGCTGTTCCAAACTACTATTGGCAGAAAAATCACCAAAACAACATGCTACTAATTCAAATGATATGTCTCAGAGATTAAGTTACAACCAATGCTTCTCTCGGTCTTCTTTTCTCCATTCCTCCTTTACTCTCACCCTTCCAAATTCCTTCCTTCCTCCCATCCTATTTCCTCTCTCTGAGCCTCTCTCTCCCCTCTTCTCCTATGACCACTAGCAGTCTTCCACTCTAACGGTCAGTAGCAGCTCAACCATGACCACCCGTCAAGTAAACTCCATCGACTAGTCACCTTGGCCCCATGTCCGTCACCTTGCGAGTTGTCCGTCAACTCGCGTCATCAGCCGTACGGTGTATGTGACACATGCTCCACTCAATACCGAGCATCCGTCAGTCAGTCTGTCAGCACTTTTAATGAAATCAATATTGGGGGGGATTCCTGTGTAATGCAATATCTCAAAGACACTCAATAGAACGGAATAACAAACAAGATGAGTGGTGCAAAATAGGACACAACAAGCTACAGCAGGTCTCTGGCCAGGTCAAGGCTTCAACAGATTGTTTAGCAGTGTGTTTTCATATGGGAAATTGAAGAAGGCCTACAGTGCCTTGCAAAAGTATTCATCCCCCTTGGCGTTTTTCTATTTTGTTGCATTACAACCTGTAATTTCAATTGATTTTTATTTGGATTTCATGTAATGGACATACACAAAATAGTCCAAATTGGCGAAGTGAAATGAAAAAAAGATTTTTGTTCAAATAATTTGAAGAAAACAAAAATGGAAAAGTGGTGCGTGCATACCTATTCACCCCCTTTGCTATGAAGCCCCTAAATAAGATCTGGTGCAACCAATTACCTTCAGAAGTCACATAATTAGTTAAATAAAGTCCACCTGTGTGCAATCTCAATGTCACATGATCTCAGTATACAGTCGTGGCCAAAAGTTTGAGAATGGCACAAATATTAATTTTCACAAAGTCTGCTGCCTCAGTTTGTATGATGGCATTTTGCATATACTCCAGAATGTTATGAAGAGTAATCAGATGAATTGCTATTAATTGCAAAGTCCCTCTTTGCCATGCAAATTAACTGAATAAAAAAAAAACTTTTCCACTGCATTTCAGCCCTGCCACAAAAGGACCAGCTGACATCATGTCATTGATTCTGTCGTTAACACAGGTGTGAGTGTTGACGAGGACAAGGCTGGAGATCACTCGGTCATGCTGATTGAGTTTGAAATAACAGACTGGAAGCTTCAAAAGGAGGGTGGTGCTTGGAATCATTGTCTTCCTCTGTCAACCATGGTTACCTGCATGAAAACACATGGCCGTCATCATTGCTTTGCACAAAAATGGATTCACAGGCAAGGATATTGCTGCCAGTAAGATTGCACCTAAATCAACCATTTACCGGCTCATCAAGAACTTCAAGGAGAGGGGTTCAATTGTTGTGAAGAAGGCTTCAGGGCGCCCAAGAAAGTCCAGCAAGCACCAGGACCGTCTCTTAAAGTTGATTCAGCTGCGGGATCGGGGCACCACCAGTACAGAGCTTGCTCAGGAATAGCAGCAGGTGTGAGTGCATCTACACGCACAGTGAGGTAAAGACTTTTGGAGGATGGCCTGGTGTCAAGAAGGGCAGCAAAGAAGCCACTTCTATCTAGGAACAACATCATGTTGTTGGATTGGACTGCTGAGGACTGGGGTAAAGTCATTTTCTCTGATGATTCCCCTTTCTGCTTGTTTGGGGCATCTGGGGAAAAAAGCTTGTCTGGAGAAGACAAGGTGAGCGCTACCATCAGTCCTGTGTCATGCCAACAGTAAAGCATCCTGAGACCATTCATGTGTGGGGTTGCTTCTCAGCCAAGGGAGTGGGCTCACTCACAATTTTGCCTAAGAACACAGCCATGAATAAAGAATGGTACAAACACATCCTCAGAGAGCAAGAATGTCCATCCAGGAACAGTTTGGTGACGAGCAATTCCTTTTCCAGCATGATGGAGCACCTTGCCATAAGGCAAAAGTGATAACTAAGTGGCTCGGGGAACAAAACATCGATATTTTGGGTCCATGGCCAAGAAACTCCCCAGACCTTAATCCCATTGAGAACTTGTGGTCAATCCTCAAGAGGCGGGTGGACAAACAAAAACCCACAAATTCTGACAAACTCCAAGCATTGATTATGCAAGGATGGGTTGCCATCAGTCAGGATGTGGCCCAGAAGTTAATTGACAGCATGCCAGGGTGGATTGCAGAGGTCTTGAAAAAGAAGGGTCAACACTACAAATATTGACTCTTTGCATCAACTTCATGTAATTGTCAATAAAAGCCTTTGACACTTATTAAATGCTTGTAATTATACTCCAGTATTCCATAACAAAAATATGTAAAGACACTGAAGCAGCAAACAGAAATTAATATTTGTGTCATTCTGAAAACTTTTGGCCACGACTGTATATACACACACCTGTTCTGAAAGGACCCAGAGTCTGCAACACCATGAAACAAGGAGCACCACCATGCATGCGGCACCATGAAGACCAATGAGCTCTCCAAACAGGTCAGGGACAAAGTTGTGGAGAAGTACAGATCAGGATTGGGTTATAAAAAAATATCAGAAACTTTGAACATCCCACGGAGCACCATTAAGTCCATTATTAAAACAATTGAAAGAATATGGCACCACAACAAACCTGCCAAGAGAGGGCCGCCCACCAGAACTCAAGGACCAGGCAAGGACGGCATTAATCAGAGAGGAGAATAGTTATGCACGCTCAAGTTCTGTTTTTTTGTCTTATTTCTTGTTTGTTTCACAATAAAAAATATTTTGCATCTTCAAAGTGGTTGGCATGTTGTGTAAATCAAATGATACAACCCCCCCCCCCCCGAAAAAATCTATTTTAGTTCCCGGTTGTAAGGCAACAAAATAGGAAAAATGCCAAGGGGGGTGAATACTTTCACAAGCCACTGTACTTTGCTAAATGTCTCACCACCCATGAAAGACAAGAAATTAAGTCAATGACAGATATTTGATTGATTGATGAAGGCCTATAACATCTGCAAAATACTCTTGAGTATAAAAACATTAAGAGCACCTGTTTGTCGAGCTGATATAAAGGATCGGGAGACAGGTGCAAAGGTGCAGTAATGCACCTAATAGGGGTTTTTATTTACCCAAATTACGGCGTGCCATGTAAAGGCACGGGGACGAAGACCAAATAAACACGTCTACAAAACACAGGGTTGAGACCCAAACAAAAGAGCGAAGAGTACCTCTAATAATAACACAAGCGCACAATAATTAACACATGGGACGAGACCCGTAATCATCTGCGCAATCCACAAGGGCACGAAAATCCAAAACACACAGCACGGGTACTCACACGCACCGACAGACATTGTAACAATAATCGACAAGACCATGGAAACCAAAGGGCACATACAAATACTAATCAGTGGGAACGAGGGACAGGTGTGCATTATGAACGTTCCGGAGGGATCCGTGACACTGTTCTTTCCATGACATAAACTGACCAGGTGAAAGCTATAATTCCTTATTGATGTCACTTGCTAAATCCACTTCATTTATTGTAGAGGAAAGGGAGGAGACAAGTTAATGAAGGATTTTTAAGCCTTGAGACATTTGAGACATGGGTTGTGTATGCGTGCCATTCAGAGGGTGAATGGGCAAGACAAAATATTTAAGTGCCTTTGAACGGGGTATGGTAGTAGGTACCAGGCGCACCGGTTTGAGTGTGTCAAGAACTGCAATGCTGCTGGGTTTTACATGCTCAACATCTTCCCGTGTGTATCAAGAATGGTCCACCACTCAAAGGACATCCAGCCAATTTAACACAACTGTGGGAAGCATTGGAGTGAACATTGGCCAGCATCCCTGTGGAATGCTTTCGATACCTTGTAGAGTCCATACCCGGTGAATTGAGTCTGATCTGAGGGCAGAATTGGATGCAACTCAATATCAGGAAGGTGTTCCTAATGTTTTGTACACTCAGTGTATGTGTACGCCGCCAATAAAATTTTACGTGCCCATTTGAAATCGAATAACCTCTTGCCATAATCCGCCTCATAAGGCCTGTGACGAACCACTCAGCTAAACTGCTGAGATTGACATTGCTATGCTAATCTTCCTTGATACATAACCACAGAACAAACAAAGACAATACTGAGTGAGCACGGTTATTAAAGAGCTCTGTTGTCTCCCAGAGTCTAGGAATAAACACAGCTGCCAACCAGTCATCGTGAACGACATCCGTTATGAACATAAGGGAATACACTGTAAGAACTAGGTTCGGCAGGCTACGCAATTCACCGGAATAACAGTAGGACACAGTAGAATCAGATCATGCTCTCTTGTTGACATGGCACGGTTCCTCTGAATGTTTTCCCAGAGGATCTCAACACGGTGTGGGGGTGCGCTGTTGACCCATATTTACTGTAAGTATCTCCCCTCCATTCCGCATCCACCGACCTCACTCCATACCCGATGCTATATATAGCAAGTTATGCTTATTATAACAATATCGCTCGGGGCAATGGGCTGTTGTTGTTTATCACAAGACATCAACCTCAGTTCACATGTGATATCAAACGGCCCATGGCATGTGATAAGACACACTAACATGGGCATGTCTATTTAGTAGACAAACCGTTTGTTTGTTTGTTTGTTTGGCAGTAAGTATTGGTAGGAGTAACATAGTGGTATTTTATACAAGTTACAGCATCTTTCTAAAACCCCATGTGTTAAATACTACGGACGCAAACCATGACGGAGAGAGAGATGAAGACAGAAATGAGAAACTCAGTCAGAGGGAAAACTCCCTTACAGCAAACAGGGAAAACCCTAGTGTCGTTTCCTGCTACAAATTCTACGTCCACTGACACCTTCCCTAGTTTGTTTTCACACACACATTTCGCACACTCATTTGTCTCTAAAACGCCGGGCTGGCTTTCATTTCCACGCTCAATACACATGCTACACATCCTCCACAGACTCAATGACAATCAAAGGTCATCTCCGACCGCGAGCCTCCATTTGTTTTCATAAAGGAACTGGCAAGTGTTTAAAAGAGGGCAATCCCCCCTTCTTATGTATCCCCCCAAACAACGACACACCGCTTTAATTCATCTGTTATACTCTCTACAGTGCAACACACTCGCGATAATATCTTATCCAATCGGAGAGAGATCGAGCTCAGTGAAATCAACTACTGCCTATGTCACAGCCGGACGGGACCGTAGGAGTTCCACAGACCATGTAATTCCATTCAGTCAACAGTATGCTCCATGAAACTTGTTTTAGCACTGAAACTCTCCATACACCTCAATGTAGCTACACCGGCTATATTAACAACTGGCACCGTTAACTTTCCTCAATTAACCTACATGTGCAGCACACCTGGGTTTGACCGGTCATGACTCATCCAATGCGGGTCATAGTCCAGCCAAGTGAGTGTGTGTGTGTGTGTCTCATTTTATACAGTACCTCTTAACCTGAAATGCGCTGCCGCACACATGCTTCAATTTATTACCCGCTGGCATGACGCACTCCGACAGAGGAGAGGAGCATTCGCGATTTTCTCAGACACAGGGAATGGTTACCTTAGCTCTATGTCAAGGCAAGAGGGCAGCTAAACAAGAGGGAGTGCGCGCACACACACACACACAAACACACAGTCAAACTAATAGTCCTTCTTCCATAATGAAATTCAGAGGTCTGCTCTCTTTCTCTCTGCTTCACTCTTTCCTTTTTCTTTCTCTAAATTCACTATTTATACGTGCAACAATACACCATGCAGACACTGCTAGCAGGATCTCTCATCATTCTTTTCTCTCTCTCTCTCCCTCCCTCTCTCCCTCTTGCTCGCTTTCTCTCTCCTCTCTCTCGTTCTCTCCTTTCACCTGTCTCCCCTGAGATCATTGTAAACAGCCTCTAACGTCATCGTTCAGTCTCTCTGTCTCCTCAGAACCTTCTGCATCTCTCTCTCTCACACACACACACACACACACACACACATACACACACACACCAATCGCCATCCGCACATGGTCGTACAGCCCATCAGGCATATAAATGTCAAACAGAGTCACCCCTTATTCCAGTCCACTACAAATCGTCTCACGTCCTGCCTTCAATTCCACTGTCATGCTGGTGCCTTTCCATCTCTCCCTAGTCCACACACACACATTCAGCATTCACCATGATCAAACAAAAAAACTCTCCTGTATGTCTAGCCTCGGTCGGACGCTGCTGAACCAGGTTAACCCAACACGTCTCCATAGAAACGTACATACAGTTTCAGAGGAGAAATTGAGAGCCCTCCTTACCTCCCCCACTCCCACCCTCTTCCATTTATCTCGTCACTGGGGGAAAAGCAGAAGGGGGAAAAGATGGGGGTCTGCTTACTGATGGTCCGGGAGCCGATGCAGCCCATGGTGTCTCTCTCTCACAGAGGCCTTGGAAGCAGCAAGCGAGGAAGCGCCACCCTTTCACCAGGCATTCTCTCCACTCCTCTTCTCTCCTCCCGTCTCGCTCCGTATGTGTGTGTGCGTTTGTGCACGTCTCTCACTCGCTCTCTCTCTCTCTCTCTCTCTCTCTCTCTCTCTCTCCTCCTCTTGCTCTGCTTTTCCCTCGCGCGCTCCCTCTCTCTCTCATTACCTCCGTCAAGCACACTGGCACACACACGGAGACACACAACGTCCAGCGTTGCGATGCTGGAGCATCCCAGTTAGTCAGTCTGCAAGTCAATGTGTCTGAGAGCAGGGGAGGATGGAGGGAGGGAAAGATGACAAGCAAGTACTAGCTACTTCAATGCCATTAATATCCCAACTCTCTAAATGGTTTAAGCATCACAAATTTAGCAGAGATATTGACCTATTCTATGAAATGGAAATGTCCTCTGTATCTTCTGACGGTGTGAAGAATGAGTGTCCCGTACATATCTTTTCCCCCACCTCTCTTTCTCTCTCGCTCTAACAATGCAGTACAGCTGTTTTCCTCTCCTTCTGCCCCTCCCTCTTTCTGTCTCTCTCCATCTCACTCACACAATATGCATATAAACACAGAATGGGATTCAATTGTGATGAGGCGAGGCAGGAGGACAATGGAAGAGTCCTTAAGCTCTCTGACTCTCTCCTACTCCCTCTGCTTCGGATTTTATGCTCAGACTCCAATCTCACACATTGAATACTGGCTTTTCCCCTAGGGAGCTCAATGCTTTGACAGCATTGGCTGTCCAAAAATGTCAAATGCGTTCAAACTGATTAAACGTATGTTTAAAATACGCAAACATCTATTGGTTAACATAGAATAGAATAGCTCAAATAATAACTTATGGGTAAGTATTCATCTAACACCAAGAGAGAGAGAGACAGATGGAGAGGAAGAGAGGGGGAGCTGAGGAGGATGGAGGACGGGCGCTGTGAGTCGTGTTAAAGCGCGACGGCCTTTAAAAAGCTACGAATCCCTTTGTGTCAAAATTGATTACAAAGTGTAAACAGGAAGTCAGTCTCCTCTAAAACAAAGTGAGGAAAATCCGTGCATCACAACAGGTAAAATGAAGGTTGGGTTTTGATTTGACAATGTACATTTGCATTTTTTTTAACTTGAGAAATACTGCACCAAAACACCTTAGATGTAAAATTGTGTAACTAAAACATCCTTGGAAAAATCATAAAACATTTATGACAGATTACTAGAGTTACTTTAGATTCATTCTGGGGATTTTGAGGAATTGAAATAGGCTTAATCAGTCAGGAAACACTCCTCCAATACTGAAATCTAGTTTTTGTAATGAGCAACAGAAAAGCACACTTGCCAATCGGCGTGTTCAGTGGCGCTTTAAGGAGTGGTGATACTGAGATGCACAAATTAGTATTTTAGGAGAGAGGGGGAGGGATGAGGAAAGGTGACAGAGGAGGAGAGGTGAAAGGGAGACAGAGGCAGGGATGGATGCTCGTGGGTTGCATACAGAAATAAACATACAGCCATGTTTCTATTTATAGCTGTGTGTGTGTGTGTGTGTGTGTGTGTGTGTGTGTGTGTGTGTGTGTGTGTGTGTGTGTGTGTGTGTGTGTGTGTGTGTGTGTGTGTGTGTGTGTGTGTGTGTGTTTGCTTGCTTGTTTGTTACCTGTTGTGGTAAACCGTGGGGTGTTGGGTTGAGTGTGCAGAGATGGACACAGAGACAGAGATCTAGTCAGAAACACAACTTTACTATGCAACAAAAAATAACATTACAACAAAATAACATAGGGTTGGCTCAGTCCTTCTTCTCATATTTGGCTTCGTGCCTCCGGGGGCTTCGTTCCCCTCGATAGGCTCACTCCTTGCCTCTCTCTTTGTCTTCCTCACGGTGTGCCATGGTGCTCCTTTTATGTGGCTTGCACGGCTGGTTGGCACTCTCCCCTAATTACCTCTACTTGGGGCCATCAGCGTCGGGGTGCCCAGCCCGTGTACTCCCAGCAGAGTGACCCAGCGTCACGGAACGTACCTCCCCTCTATCACCAACCCCCGGGGTAGACCTTCCGGGATACCACGGGTGTGTCTACGTGTATGTGTGCCTGTGTGCACATGCGTTTGTGTGGCTGGCTGGCTAGCTGGTTGGCTAGCTGGCTAGCTGTTTGTCTGGCTGGTTGGCTACCTGGCTGGCTGGCCGGCTAGCCAGTCAGTCGGCCAGCCGGACAGCCAGCCGGCTGGCTGGTTGGCTCGCTGGCTGGCTAGTTGGCTGGCTGGTTGTCTAGCTGGCTGGCTGGTTGGCTAGTTGGCTGGCTGGTTGTCTAGCTGGCTGGCTGGTTGACTAGCTGGCTGGCTGGTTGACTATGGGTCTTTCCGTGCATTTGTTATGTACTGTACTTGTGTGTCTGTGTATGTCAGCATATTTATCTATGCACATCATGTCTGCATATTTATCTTTGCACATGCATGTGTCACACGTGTGTGTATTCATCACTTCCTCAATGAAGAGAGTTGTGGGTCATAGAGAGGTGATCACAAAGAGACACGCCAAGAGAAGGGGCTGATGGGTAATCCTATTCTTGGCAAAGAGTTGGTCTATCACATGCTGAGTCTCATGGAAGGACACTACTTAGATATTCCCTTTGACAGACAGAGAGAGAGAGGCACAGACAGACAGACAGACAGACAGACAGACAGACAGACAGACAGACAGACAGACAGACAGACAGAGGCAGACAGACAGAGACAGACAGACAGACAGACAGACAGAACTGGACTACTTCCCTATCAACCTTGAGTGATTTTGTCTTTGTCTGTGGGGACTTTCGTATTTAAAAAAATATTTGGCTTCACTGTAATATGTGGCCACAGTCTGGTGGCATTATCATCATTCCACACACACACACACGCACACACACATACTGATATAAATCCCACAAAAGGCTCATCAGGTTCAAAAGCTTACAGCAAAGACAAATAACGATCCCTCCCACACTCGCGACTGCAGCTTAATCAATAGGTTCACTTCGCCTTCAAACAGCTGAAGGTAAAGCATCTGATCTCTGCTGCTCTCTCGCAGGGAAGAGGACTCTGAGGCTGTGTCCCAAATGGCAGCCTGTTCTCTACATAGTGCTTTACTTTTGACCAGTGCCCATAGGGAATAGGATGCCATTTGGGACTCAGCCTGAGACAAGTCGCTCTAAGGAACACTTTCTTAATCCTCCCACTCTGCTCCCTTGTTAAAAACCACGTCTCTCAGCATTATCCAATCCATATCCTAGACTGGAGATTTCCAGATTCAGTCTTGTTATAAGGGCAGCTCTGCGTCAATGGCAACAAAAAAAATCTGTGATTGGTTAAGTTTAGGCAAGTAATGTGATTGGTTAAGTTTAGGCAAGGAATTTCAATTGGTTGAGATTAGGGTTAAGTATGGGTTTAGTATTTAGTATTTTATTAGGATCCCCATGCCCACAGCTGCTCTTCCTCAGGCCCAACCTGGAGTAAAGTTTGATTAAGAAATTTGGTTTGGTTTAAAAAGTTAAGGGGAAACTCGACTGTGCTCATGGCCTTCCAAGCCTGTCCGAGGTCCAAAACGAATTTGAAGAATCTGTCATTGTTAAATGGTGGTAGCCTAATTAGGATTCTTCCATTTCCCTCAATGGCCATATGTTCATGTTTTCAGGCTTATCTACATTATTTGTTATTTCTCTCACACAGAGTCATGTTCTTCCCAGACCTAGGTTCAAATACTATTTGAAATCTTTCAAATACTTTGAACGTTTGCTTTGCCTGCCTGGATTGCCATATGGGCGGGGTTTACACTTTTGGGACTTTTCTATTGATTCCTTTGTTGCTGCCAAGCTCAATCAATCACAGCAAAAGTGTTTAAAATGATTTCAAGTAGTATTTGAGCCCAAGTCTGCTTCTTCCTCCAAATACATTTTTCTTACCCTTGTTTTACCATCTGGTTGCTCAAGCTGCCCCGAAGCATCAACAGAAATAAATAGCCTTTCCACATAGCATCAGCTCATCAGAAACCAACCGTATGCATGATCGCTCAAAGCATATGGTACTATACATTTCACTACAAGACTGACTGCCATAGCTATAAAGAGCCAATCACACAGCATTCACAACTGCCACTCAAAACACACACTGTAATAGCCATAGTGACACTTTAGGTGTTGTGTTGAATGCAGGCCCGGTGGAACAGTGCCCAGCCAGAATGAATGTGGTGGCCTTGCCGCTGTTGACAACCCACTAATCCAGACAGAGAGCCGCTACTTGGGGCCCCCACCTGTACCGATTGGTTGCCCTTGGCGACAATCAATTCTTTGGGTGGAATAGGAGCAATCAAGCAGGGTTTTATTTACTTGCCAGCTTATTGGTTCGGAAGACGCCATCACCCATGGCGACTGATGTAGACGACTCTGGTTTCATTAGGACTCTCATGGGGATGTAGAGTATTTCGCTGCGCTGAGATGGAGTCAGCCATAGAATTAGAATACTAGAATGGGCATGAACCTTCTTATGATGGGATAAAGGTCAGCCATTTTGGTTTGCCAGTGCTGTGATAAGATATTGTCATGCACTGGCTCAAATCAGTTGATGATTTCACAAGTTGTAAATGCAACAAGCACTGATATTGTATCATATAAAAGCACACAGCTTTCAAAGAAAACAAAAATGTAGACATTTATATTTTAGAGGCTATTTATACGCAAAATGTGTATAAAATGTGTATAAACTGTACTTATAATTATATGAAAATATTTTAGGTTGACAATAATTCTATTACACCTTTTCTGATACATCACATGCCTTACCTTTCATTTCCTGCATAAGTAAAAGGATAATGTCTTTACTGCCATTCATTCCAGTTAGACTGGGTTCGGTTTCTCCCTGAACAATATGGCTGCCATTTTCACACCCTTCTGGAACTTTGAGGGTTTATGACATAGCCCCCTCCCCCCCCTCTAGTAATTGAATAGGATCTCTATGGAGACAGCAACCTTCTGGTTTGAACAGGTTTTCTTCCGTTTGCAACATTTTGCAGCCGGTGAGCAATGTGCACTGCCACATTAGTCTGACTATTGTGACTGTTTTCTGACTGTATCATATCCCCACTGCAAGCTTTTACCTTATCTTCAGCATTAGGATGGTTTATAAGAAAACATGTATTTGTTTTCTAACTGTTGTGACATTTTAATGAGTAAATTGTATCTCTTCGCTGCTATTGATTCTAAATAATGCTCCTAATTATAAAAGTAAAACCCTTCTCTCTCTTCCCAGTAATGAAGTAAAAGATTGCTACTGTGAAACTGCAACAACGCCCCTATAATTGCATAAGTTTGTTTATATTTGATAGTCTGGTTTGGGTTTAGGTCAAGTTACTGTGGTAGGAAATACCATACTATAGTACATGAAAATGCCCCGGAAACCACATTCCAAAGGCATTTCCCAGCTAGCAAATAATGTTCTGAGAACCATATGTTTCTCAGAGCTTGGTGAGAGCATGGTTGTCCTATGGTTATTTTGCATATAACCTTCCCACAACATTCTGGGAATGGTGCAGGATACCCAGCTAGCACATAACATTTTGAGAACCATGTTGCTTAGGTAGGAATTTCACTGCATCAGCATAATGTTTTCTACATGTTTCCTCATGGTTCTATTTGAATTCATGTTCTCACAACGTTCAGGGAACATTAAGAAACAACGTTCTTCTGTGGGAATCTCAGTACATCAGCATAACATTTTTCTGCAGGTTTCCTCGTGGTTCAAATTTAAAGTCATGTTCTCAGAACTTTAAGAAAACGTTCCTTTCAAACGGCGAAGAAAACATTAGTAATGTTCAAAGAATAGAATCGTGGAGCAAAGAAACCACAGCAAGTTGAAAGTGGCGAGAGCCAGCTTCAGAATCTGTCAGGAGAATCATTACATTGGAGTCTCATGTGATGGGTACGTCCAGTATTGTGGCAGTGGAGTCCTGGAGAACAAGTGTCTTTCAATTGGGGGCAGGACAACAGCACTTTGGACGACTGGCTATAAAACAAGAGAGGGCATCTGGCAAGTCATGTTCTTCTAAAAATCAATGGCTGTAATGTTATTTTGTAACGAATAGCCTAGGGCTTGTTACACCACACGCTCCCACTAATTTAGACCCAAGCCAATGTGGGGGAGCTCGACTCCTGCCCAATTCATGGCCAGCTTTTCATCCTGTGTACACAACAGGCGAACACAACACAATTCACTATCTCTTAGACAGGTAATGTAAGCTAGCTAATGGACTTTCAGGATGGCTTTCACTCTACCCTACTTGTTTATAACCGATTACATTGTTGAACTTGAGATAGCTAACGTTAGTAAGCTCCTTCGCTCGGGAGACCTGTACAGGTCGTGACGGTACCACAGATAGCATTACTTCCAGCTACAGTTGATGGAAAGAATATGGAAAAAAAGCTGTATAGCTCTCCTTGTTGTACACAAAAACACAAATGAACAGTATAACACACATCTACACCCTGTCTAATGTAAACAATATTGACTTTTGTAACCTGTAATGAAGGGTTTACCACACACACATAGGTGTGTGACGAAGCCAGGATCCTCAGGCATCCTCACGTCTGATGGACTGGAGCCACAGCAGTCGTCTGAGAGGCTCTTTTTGGGGATTTGGTGCAGCGAAAAACTTGACGTCTGGGTTTTTCCTCTTATTAGAGGTAGACCCTGCGACACAACAGCTTCTGGGTATTTTTGCGTTATTTGAAAGCTTCAAAGGGACTACGGAAAAAAGCCAACTTTGAATGGCGGATATGAGATGAACCGGGACGCGCCCCGTCAAATGAGGGGCTTTGTGTGTTTTAATTTATAACGTGAAGAGTATTAGGATGATAACATCCAAAGACGTTCAAATAATTATTTTGATAACAAAATGTTTTATTTTTAAAGAAAATATCCTTGGAATCTTCTCCTAAAATTCACAAAAATGTTGTGAAACACACCATCTATAACAATCACCACAGAACGTTCCCCTACGGTATTTATTAGGTTCCCTGGTAATGTAATAATGACATTTGTTCTGGGAAACATTCTTGCAACATCAGGTGAATGTTTGATACAAACATTGTGTAAATGTTGTGCTCCAGAGTGGCGCAGCGGTTTAAGGCACTGCATCTTAGTGCTAGAGGCATCACTACAGACACCCTGGTTTGATTGCAGGCTGTATCCCAACCGGCCGTAATAGGGCGTTGCACAATTGGCCCAGCGTCGTCTGGGTTTGGCCGGTGTAGGCCGTCATTGTAAATAAGAATTTGTTCTTCACTGACTTGCCAAGTTAAATAAAGGTTCAATTCATCATCATCATCATCAGCACAACTGGACAGTTTTCGGGTTTTTGCAGAACAGGAAGTTCTACACACATCTAGTTCATTTTAATTCCTTCACTAGCACTTATATTCTATTGACATTTATCACTATTTGCAGATGGAAATGTTACGTGTATGGCTTTCAACCAAAAACATAAAAGTTTGTGAAAGTTCATTTCTCACTTCACTCACGGTGTCTGTGCTCCAACGACAGCATTACAGCCATTACAGAAAAGTGGGTATTGCTTCATTTGTGTCATAATTGTTTAATACAAGGCCTCTTGATACAATGAAAAGACAGCTAAAGCAATCACACTGGTTCTATTTCAATTTCATAAGAAATCCATAAAAACAGTATTTTCAATCAAATGTGTTTATTTCTTATTGAAAACCAGGTTTCTTCTCGGGACAGAAGCCCTTCCATCTTGACGGATGACTGGCTAGCAGAGACGTTCGGCGCAGACAAAGGCGTGACTATAATTGCAATCTTGATCATTCCACCTTGGGTCAAAATGGTTAGTTATTACACAGTTTTGACTCCGTCCGCCATCAGGCTGGGATGGATGCCAGGGTATGAAGTCCACTTTGGACCCGTCAGACCACATCCACCTCCCCTCCACGTGGATGTCAGACAGACCCATCCAGGTTCCTCTCTCCGCAGGGTCGAATCTCTGGATCAGGATTTTGATGAACTGGTGTTCTGCCTCACTGTGCACAGAGACCAGGTTTGCTCCCTGAGTCAAACAGTAGGACTCAGCATCAGGCCAGTTCAGTGGTGTAGCGACATACTTATAGCAGCGTCCGTTAAAATCGTACCAGCCCATTGGGCAGGAGTTTTGGGATAGCTCCTCCCCCTGGTAAAGCACAGGAGCACCCAAAGCAAGGCTGTGGAGAAAGGCGACACAGAGGAACACGAACATGTTGCAGAGTGTTGCGCCGGTAGGCAGGCACTATAGGTGAGCTGTGCAGCAGTGGGCCCTGTCCTTTTATCTAATTCAGAGAGGGCAGGGAGGCCGGTAGGCTTGACATCATTGGTGGATCACCCCACCGATCCATATACGTGCACATTCTCTGTCTTGGAGTGAATTTTAACCTCTGCCTTTACTAAACTGTTTAATTTTTAGATTTCACTCCAGATCCTAACAAAAAAAACGAACTCAAAAAGTTAAAAGAAAACAATAACATATTTAAGGAAATTAAAAATTATAAGAAAGTTATTTCTCAATTCCCTCACTAAGGGCTTGTGTGAATAAGCTATGCTGCAAAGGCATGACAATTGCCAGATAAGGGGGTATTGCCACATAACCAAGTGGTCATATCAACTCTGCAGCTGTGTTCTTCTCATCATTTCTGTGCCAAGTTTTGGTACAGGGCTATTTGACACTAACAAAGCACACCTAGATAGTATGTTTTACATCTTTGACTTAAGGTCAAATCTGCCATATTTACTGCTGTTCAATAGTCATTTCAAGTTTCAAGCTTTTTTTGCAAGCATCACCCCCAATAATTCAGTAGTCAATAATCATGCAAGGTAGAACAAAATCACAAAATATATAAAAATAAGAAATAAGAAAAACACGATAAACTACTGTAAGTAAGCATATAAAGGGTCAGTTCCAGTACCATTATAACCCAAAATATAAGGATGGTTTACATCATTGTTTAGGTTTTGTTGTAATTTGAGTCCTTGTCAACAAACCATGTAGCCCATAGCTTCAAGTTGCTGTCAGGTCTTGCATCCATAGATGTATCTAGAAATGTGAGAGTGCTTACATTTCTCTAGCCCTTTTCCTCAGCTTAGCAAATCAAGTGTCAAGGGGTGCCGTTTGCTGACACAGATTCAGGGTTGTGGCTTTAGCACCAGTCATGTTGTTCTACATGAAAGCTTTTCAGATTGGCAAAATAACAGCATATTTTGGAACCATCTTAGACAGTGAGACATAAGACAGTCCGAGAGAGGAAGTGAAATAAAGAGCTATTCTAGTTTAACCTCTCCACAAAAGTGGGTGGCCTGCTTGACATAGTGAGGCACAACTGATGAGGATAAAGAGTAGAAGTGTGTGTGTGGGTGTTCTCTATAATTCAGAGCTTTTCAATCTCGTCTGCATGTCGTACGGTGCACACGTCTGTGTTCCTCCCTCCTCCGCCTGTTAGTCTGTCGACCCCTCTTCATGTTCGCGTTTGTCTCTCTTAGTAATGCGTCTCTAGTTGGACGAGTGGTTTTGCCCCGATAGGTTGGTCATTCCTTGCATCTCACCTTTGTTGCTACTTACTCAGTGCTTGTCATTTTCAGAGTCATTAGGAGACTGACAAATATCGGATTCTGGATCAGTGGTAGGGGAAACTACTTCCATTTCATCAGGTTCTTTACTGACAGTGAATTGTGATGGTGATAGAATATAGTACACTGCCACCTATTGGTGACAAACACTCCGAGAATCCTTTGTAATTTTGAAGTGTCCCATATAATAAATAAATGGATATTGCACGAATGAATGAACAAATGAACGAATGGACAAACCAAGTGGTGTCTCCTCTGCATCCTCTGACCAAATTATTCCATTCACTCTGTCTGGTTTCCTGCCAGCTGTTGAATGGCTCCGTTGAGTTGATTAGAATCCCATTCTAGCATAGAGGACAGCACAAGGAGAAATGACAGTTTGCCAGAGTTAAATGGCAGAAAGGAGGTCTATATGCATCAATCAGGATCCCTCAGATGAAGAGGAATAGCCTCTTCATCTGAGGTTTAGATAGGCCTACTATTGATTTATAATTTTGCCAATTCCATATAAATATTTCTGTTCTATAACAAAAGGTATGTATTTCAAATAATATTTATATTATGTTGTTCCTTAGACTAATGCATATTGCATCTCGTTTGTAACATTGCTTACTGAAGGGGAAAAATAGGCCCACATAAAATAGTTTCACTTTTTAGATTTTTTAAATGCAATAGAGAATCTTTATTATGTATTAAATGTATGAAAACCTTATTTTGGAGGCAAAAAAAATGAAACTGGGTTCCCCCGAACTTCATTTCCTATCTGAACACTGAACTATGGTAGTGTAGCGTATGGATCAGCAGCTCAGACATCTTTAAAAAAGCTTGATGTAATCCAGGCATGTTGTGATATGTTGTGGAGCAGTCAGGACCTCCCCGGTGGCAGCGCTGCAGGTAGAGTTGGGAGAGATGTTTTTATTTATTTGTATGTATCTGTTGTTTGACCAGGTTAGTTGACTGAGAACACGTTCTCATTTACAGCAACGACCTGGGGAACAGTTACAGGGGAGAGGAGGGGGATGAATGAGCCAATTGAAAACTACCATTAAAGTTGAGATGACAACAATTAACCATGATATATTCAAGGATATAAGGTTATACGTCCTACACATAAGGTGCTCCTAGAGTGCTGGGAGCATGAACGAGATCTGAATACAAGTTCTGGCTGGATAGGTAAGAGATGGGATTGTTTGGGAAGGAGTTCAGCCTCTTCCTGATATTCCACCTTGGTTGCTCCCTCAGCCAATGATATACCTAGGGTTGCCTGAGAGGGTAAGAGATGTTGAAGAAGGAGTAGATTCAGTTGTAAGTGAACATTTAAGAACACAGTACTATGATTTCTTGAATATATTCACTAATGGATCTAACGACCCTAAAACAAGGAAGACAGGTGCCGCTTTTAGTGTTCCTGAGTTTAAGGTGGCACTGACAAAAACAGCAATGGATCATTTATCTTCATACATCATGGAGTTCCTGGCCATACTGCACCTTAAAGTGGCAATCAGCAATTGAAACAAAAGCAAAGCAAACTCCCCACCCCTGTTTCGGTAAAAAGCTGAGGGATAGGGCTAGAGGAATGTAACTACTCTCAAATTCATAGACAGAGCTATGGATGCAAGGACTGACTATCCATGATATCAAAAGTGTAGTTTAACCATGTTTTGAGCCTATATTTACTTTTTTTTAAAAACTAACTATGGAGTAAAAAAGCTTACATTTTAGGTTCTGATGATGTACGACAGTTGAATTAAGCTCCTGAGGCATGCATGCTGATTGCCCCTTTAAAGTTGGTTGCCAATCTCCATATAAAATCCACAGAATAACATTTTAGGGACTAAGTGTAATGAATTCACACTACAGAATAGTAGGCCGCCAATAAAGAAGGTGGCGGCTTGCACCTATAACATTTGTTTGCGGACCGCCATAATACCAAATAATAAGAAGAAGAAGATTTCAGCATTTCCACAGTTATAATCTGTAAGGTTCAAGTCTCAAATGAAGTCTAAGGAACTGGACATTATTGTGGCTGCGGAATAAACGTTTTTGACACTTAAGGACATCAGAAGACTTGCAAGGGGTACTAGTGCAGCAAGCTCCCCTTGGGCCTGCGCAGGGATCAGATCTGTTTATTTTTTACCAGTGAAGTTGTTTGATTTATTTTATTTTTGGAAGTTTGGTGGTTTTGTTTTTTAATGTTTTATTTGTTTAATTTTGTGTTTGTATTTTATTTATATATACAGTGGGGCAAAAAAGTATTTAGTCAGCCACCAATTGTGCAAGTTCTCCCACTTTAAAAAGAGGCCTGTAATTTTCATCATAGGTACACTTCAACTGTGACAGACAAAATGAGAAAAAAAAATCCAGAAAATCACATTGTATGATTTTTAATGAATTTATTTGCAAATTATGGTGGAAAATAAGTATTTTGTCACCTACAGACAAGCAAGATTTCTGGCTCTCACAGACCTGTAACTTCTTCTTTAACTTCTAAACCTGTAACTTCCTCTGTCCTCCACTCGTTACCTGTATTAATGACACCTGTCCACAACCTCAAACAGTCACACTCCAAACTTCACTATGGCCAAGACCAAAGAGCTGTCAAAGGACACCAGAAACAAAATTGTAGACCTGCACCAGGCTGGGAAGACTGAATCTGCAATAGGTAAGCAGCTTGGTTTGAAGAAATCAACTGTGGGAGCAATTATTAGGAAATGGGAGACATACAAGACCACTGATAATCTCCCTCGATCTGGGGCTCCACGCAAGATCTCACCCCGTGGGGTCAAAATGATCACAAGAACGGTGAGCAACAATCTCAGAACCACACGGGGGGACCTAGTGAATGACCTGCAGAGAGCTGGGACCAAAGTAACAAAGCCTACCATCAGTAACACACTACGCCGCCAGGGACTCAAATCCTGCAGTGCCAGACATGTCCCCCTGCTTAAGCCAGTACATGTCCAGGCCCGTCTGAAGTTTGCTAGAGAGCATTTGGCTGATCCAGAAGAAGATTGGGAGAATGTCATATGGTCAGATGAAACCAAAATATAACTTTTTGGTAAAAACTCAACTCGTCGTGTTTGGAGGACAAAGAATGCTGAGTTGCATCCAAAGAACACCATACCTACTGTGAAGCATAGGGGTGGGAAACATCATGCTTTGGGGCTGTTTTTCTGCAAAGGGACCAGGACGACTGATCCGTGTAAAGAAAATAATGAATGGGGCCATGCATCGTGAGATTTTGAGTGAAAACCTCCTTCCATCAGCAAGGGCATTGAAGATGAAACGTGGCTGGGTCTTTCAGCATGACAATGATCCCAAACACACTGCCCGGGCAACGAAGGATTGGCTTTGTAAGAAGCATTTCAAGGTCCTGGAGTGGCCTAGCCAGTCTCCAGATCTCAACCCCATAGAAAATCTTTGGAGGGAGTTGAAAGTCTGTGTTGCCCAGCAACAGCCCCAAAACATCACTGCTCTAGAGGAGATCTGCATGGAGGAATGGGCCAAAATACCAGCAACAGTGTGTGAAAACCTTGTGAAGACTTACAGAAAACGTTTGACCTCTGTCATTGCCAACAAAGGGTATATAACAAAGTATTTAAATAAACTTTTGTTATTGACCAAATACTTATTTTCCACCACAATTTGCAAATAAATTCATAAAAAATCCTACAATGTGATTTTCTGGATTTTTTTTTCTAATTTTGTCTGTCATAGTTGAAGTGTACCTATGATGAAAATTACAGGCCTCTCATCTTTTTAAGTGGGAGAACTTGCACAATTGGTGGCTGACTAAATACTTTTTTGCCCCACTGTATATATATATATATATATACACTGAACAAAAATATAAATGCAACATGCAACAATTTCAAAGATCTACTGAGTTACAGTTCATATAAGGAAACCAGTCAATTGAAAGAAATGAATTAAGCTCTAATCTATGGATTTCACATGACTGGGCAGGGGAGTAACCATGAGTGGGCCTGGGAGGGCATAGACCCTCCCATTTGGCAGTCAGGCCCACCCAGTGAGTTTTTCTTTATTTCAGACAGAAATACTCCTCAGCCTCCCACCTTCAACTGGATTCTGGACTTCCAGACGGGCTGCCCCCAGGTGGTAAGGGTTTGGCAACAACACATCTGCCATGCTGATCCTCAACACTGGGGCCCCTTGGGTGCGTGCTTACTCCCCTCCTGTACTCCCTATTCACCCACGATTGCGTGGGCAAGCACAACTCCAACAACATCATTAAGTTTGCTGACGACACAACAGTGGTAGGCCTGATCACCGACAACGATGAGACAGCCAATAGGGAAGAGGTCAGAGACCTGGCAGTGTGGTGCCAGGACTTCAACCTCTCCCTCAATGTGAGCAAGACAAAGGAGCTGATCGTGGACTACAGGAAAAGGAGAGCGGAACAGGCCCCCATTAACATCAACGGGGCTGTAGTGGAGCGGGTCGAAAATGTCAAGTTCCTTGGTGTCCACATCATCAACAAACTATCATGACCCAAACACACCAAGACAGTAGTGAAGAGGCAACGACAACACCTTTTCCCCCTCAGGAGACTGAAAAGATTTGGCATGGGTCCCCAGATCCTCAAAAGGTTCTGCAGCTGCACCATCGAGAGCATCCTGACCGGTTGCATCACCGCCTGGTATGGCAACTGCTCTGCATCCGACCATAAGGCGCTACAGAGGGTTGTGCGTACGGCCCAGTACATCACTGGGGCCAAGCTTCCTGCCTTCCAGGACCTATATACTAGGCGGTGTCAGAGGAAGTCCCAAAACATTGTCAAAGACTCCAGTCACCCAAGTCATATACTATTCTCTCTGCTACTGCACTGCAAGCGGTACCGGAGCGCCAAGTCTAGGTCCAAAAGGCTCCTTCACAGCTTCTACCCCCAAGTCATAAGACTGCTGAACAATTGATAAAATGGCCACCCGGACTATGTACATTTACCCCTACATCTACAAATAACCTTGACTAACCTGTACCCACGCACATTGACTTGGTACCGGTAGCCCCTGTATATAGCCTCTTTACTGTTATTTATTGTGTTACCTTTTTTTTTAAATGACTTTTGTTTATTTAGTAAATATTTTCTTAACTCTATTTCTTTAATTGCATGGTTGGTTAAGGGCTTGTTGTATTGATCATACTGTTTAATCAGCTTCTTGATATGCCACACCTGTCAGGTGGATGGATTATCTTGGCAAAAGAGAAATGCTCACAAACAAGGTACTTTTCCCCCCCACTGGTCATGATCCCCACCATAATTGTAGCAAGACTGTTCTTCACTCCGATCTTCTGTATACTCCACCTGTCTGCACACACTTGGAAAACGGAGGAGGAATGGAGGGAAAAAGAGAGGGAGAGGAGGTCTAAGAGAGAGAGGGAAGAAGAGGGTGAGCTTGAGTCAGATATAAATGGTGGAAAAAAGGGAGATGGTTTGTTAAAGAAGAACGTTAGAAAGTGTAAGCAGAGAGAGCTGAAGACAGGAGGAGAAATGGAAGTGAATGAGGGTGAAGTATCGGAGGTGGTAGGTGCAGTGAAAGTGGTGGTAGGTGCAGTGTAGGTGCAGCGAGAGAGGCAGGTTGAGGTTTCCAGGGTTAGAGTAGAGCAGACGTTGTCATATGCAGAGGCAGTGAAGAAAGTAGAGGAAGATGGGTTAAGGGGGAGGTGTGGTGAGAGTAGTAGAGATATACCAGTACAGAGGGAGAGGCCAAAAAGTGATATAAGTTTCAATAAGATTGGATATTTAGCATTTATAGCAATGGTTATCAACTGTACTGCAGGGATGGAATGGAAGTCGTAGAAAATTGAGGTTGTGGTGGCACCTGCAGAGAGGTATTTGGGTGTGTGAGACTTGACATCAGAAGAGTTACAGGATGTGTTAAGTGGTGATGTCCCATCCTTTCAGGGTGATGGCATGATGTAGGAGTAAATACATTTAATTAGTAGAGTAGGGTGGTGTTAATTTTATTTTATATAATTTTGAAATTAGTGAGTGTAGTGTTAGATGGTAGGGTATTTTTATTTTCCAAGCAAATTATAAGGGAGTTGCACTCCAGTCTCGTAGGTGGCGGTAATGCAACAAATTGGATGCCAACCGCCGTTAAACCTCATAAAAACCTCGGAAAAACCTTTGTTTATTATTTTCAAGATGGCGGCGGGAATGTATTTAGAACATTACCTTGACAGTAAGATAGTTTCCTTTTTTCATGTTTTATTCGTGAAATAATGTAGAATCATACTAAAATATTGTGTAATGGAATTTGTTTGTGTATTTTTGTTTTACTTGCACGCATAGCTACTCCCAGAACCAGTACCAGGGCTTGAGGAGACAAGAAGCCCAGTTACTGGTTCAGCTAACGTTAACGTTACTACATAAAAAAGCACAGGGCAAGGGACAAAGAGCACGCGAGAAAGCTAACTTACGTTAGCTAAGTTAGCGCGCCTGCAACCCAAGTTAGCTAGATGGCCAGCTAACAAAGCGGTGCATAATTATACCATTCTTGAGCGACTCTAAATGACTTTGTTGTATCGTAGGGTTCTATTCAGTGGTATCCCCACGTTTACGCAATAACAGTTATACATATTTATAGACCAGCATTGACAATTTTAGTAACGTTACCTAACACACACAAGAAGCTAGCAATGTTGCAGCCCACTGACGCTGATGGTACATACTGGTGTATTTGGAACCCGGTATATAACGTGATATACTGTACAACCTTGTTTTTCTAGGTATAGAAAATCTGCCTTTTGAGCTACAGAGGAATTTCACTCTTATGAGAGACCTGGACACACGGACAGAGGGTGAGAGACTCACACAGATCTGATATCATGATTGTTGCTGCTATCATAACAGGTAAATAGAAAACACTTATCCAGAGTGTCTAGGCTAAAGTCAGAAGTCAGTGTGCATGTAGCCCATGTGATGGTTGTATCCACAATTGACTATAAATTAATTCATCTCTTTCTCTCAGATCTGAAAGGGCAGATAGACTCTTTGGCTCGTGAGTACACGTCAAACACACACACCCTCTCCTCTGAGCAGAAGCTCTCCCTGCTCCGGCAGATCCAGCAGTCATATGGCAAGTGTAAAGAGTTTGGAGATGATAAGGTCCAACTGGCCATGCAGACCTATGAGATGGTGAGTAGGACCTTAAGATGGATACAGTAGACTGGGAATAGAAGCGCTGCTTGGGGTCCATACTAGTAATGAGGAAAGGAAAGGTGCTCCTTGGAGAGAGGTGTACCTCAGGTTGCAGGTAAGCTTTACATAGTGAAATGTGTGTTATATTCTCAATTAGCATGTTTGATGCAGCTGGAAATGGAAATGTTGACTACTTTCTGCTTCGACTCTGATTAGTTAGCCTAGGCAAGTTGAGATTTCTATCATTTCTACATGTAATATCTCAGTCAGAGTCCTGTTACTCATTATGACCCCTCAGGTTGACAAACACATTCGCAGGCTGGACACAGACCTGGCCCGCTTCGAGGCAGACCTGAAGGAGAAAAAGATTGAGAGCACAGACTATGACTCAACCTCCAGTAAGGGAATCAAGAGTAAGTTCTGTTCAGGCACTTTGTGCTCATTTTCATTCAATGTTGTCCCTTCAACCCAAATGTGACTTTTTAGTGTTGTCTCATTGACGTTCAACCCTATAGATAGCTGTGAATTGGGCCATGTTCATTATGGCATGCAATGGAAAACATTTAGCAAAAACAAACATTTGCTTACTCTTATTGGACAAGTCCAGGGAGTCCCTCCTTATTTATTTTATTAGTCTATTTTTTTCTGTTTGGTGCTTCATAAACAACCCAGGTAAGCTCCAAATGTGTCCATAGCCTAAAAAGTTTTTTTTTTTTTTTTCAGGTGAGCTCAGAGGGCCAAAAGAGAAGAAGGTGGCTCGCACAAGGTTAAAGGTGAAGTCAGACGACGACTGCAGCCCCAAAAGCGGACAGAAGAAAGTCAAACTAACACAAGCGTATGTACACTTAAAACATACGTTTCATAGGCTGATGCTTTGTACGAGGGATGCACAATATATCTGTGAACATATCGGAATCGGACGATATTAGCTTAAAAAAAAATGCCAACATCGGTATCAGCCCGATGTTAATAACTGATGTCAAAGCTACCGTGCATACCTATATAACATGATGTAATAACGCCACGTAAAATGTAGCGCTACACGTGCAACACAGCATTCCTAACCTAGCCCACACAATGTCTGCTGTGTGGATCGAGCAGTCATTTGAAAGAGTAACAAAATGTCAGTGAGACAACTCAAAGGCGAAATCCATTAACACCAAGATAATGGAATTCATTGCCCTTGACAATCAACCGTTCTCTGTCGTGGTTGATGTTGACTTTCGCCGACTGGTCGAGCACCGGTACACAATACCAAGTGCGCTATTTTTCAGATGTTGCCCTACCGGAGTTACACAGTAATGGCGTCACTGCTATTAGCTTCACGACATACTATGGAATGCCGTTTGGGTCTTTGCGTGTCATAAAAGATTCAGTAGCACTGTCTAAGCTGGACAAAAAAGTCTGCAAACCGGCCACAAACGATGTGTTTACAATACCGCGTTGGCAATAAAGCATTATTTGATCGGCCGCAGCTTCTGGGGTAGCTAACTTTAGCTTGGTACCTACAACCAGCCTGAAAACAATGGCCAGTAGAAACTGCAGTCATTTTCAATATTCTTCGCAATGATTTTTGAATCCTTGTGACTAAGTATTGTTGTTCGCCTATTGAAATTGAACTTCAGATCCATGAAAATAAATAGCTAGCTAGCTACTTAACCCTGTTTCCCAAAGTTAACATTATAAGCAGCCAGCTAGCTTCATCTGGCGAGTGAGGCTCGACCAGACCGGGTTACATAGATGGGTCTGACCACCTTTAATCAATTAAGAACTGTCTTCTAAATTAGGGTTAATTTAGATGATGACACCTAGCTATATAGTTAGCTAGCTAACAATAGCTACTGAAACAGATTATGTCGTGTTATTTGACACTTGACGTATATCTTTTTTGACATGCAAAGACCCAAACAGCGTTCCATAGAAATCCTGGTAGAGAATGAAAGGACTGAACAAATGAACAACAAAACATGGGTGGCAGGTAGCCTAGTGGTTAGAGCGTTGAATCCCCGAGCTGACAGGGTAAAAATCTGTCCTTGTGCCCCTGAACAAGGCAGTTGTCTAACTGTTCTTAGGCCGTCATTGAAAATAAGAATTTGCTCTTAACTGACTTGCCTAGTTAAATACAGGAAAAATAGATTTTAAAAATAAATAGGTTTTGATTATGTTTTACATTTACATACGTAAATCCCAACAATAACTTTTTGGTCAGTGTGTGTGTGTGTGTGTGTATGTGTGTGTATCCTTTTATTTAACTGGGCAAGTCAGTTAAGAACAAATTCTTATTTACAATGACGGCATGGACAACGCTGTACTAGAATGCTTTAAAGGCCGCTAAAACTTTTAAGTTTTGGTTATCGGTAGCGGGTCAAAAATGTCATATCAGTGCATCACTACTTTGTACCAGATATAACCACGACAGCTCATTTTCATCTCCACTCAAATAACTCCCGTGAACCTAACCGAAATGTGCTGTTCTGGTCTCACTACGTTTCTTACAGCAGCTTCTGATGCAATACATCTCTTCCTTTCAGTATTCATCCCCATTGTCCTCCCTTGTTGTCCTTAGGCCTGAGTTCACAGCCCCTACAGTGAACTTTGGGAACGTCCACCCCTCGGACGTGCTGGACATGCCCGTGGACCCCAACGAGCCCACCTACTGCCTGTGTCACCAAGTGTCCTATGGAGAGATGATTGGCTGTGACAACACAGACGTGAGTCCACAGCTTTCTGCCAATGACGATCTAGTGGTACATGAGCACTAGGTCCAGAGTTGAGGTCAGTTCTTTCAATTCAGGAAGGAAACTGACATTCCAATTCCCTTTTTTTCTCATAGAGAGAAGCAATGACATCACGTCCTGAGATGACGGAATTGAAATGAACCCCAACCCTGATTGGGTCAACTATTCACTATGATCCAAATTATAACCTGATTTCTGGGCACTAGAATGTTCCTACAAAAAATACAACATTGACATGAATGTGTGATTTTTACCTAAAAGTTTGATTTATAAAATAGTGTTTAGAAATGAGCGATGGCTTTGGAATTTTTGGCACTTAAATCAAAGATGAATTAAGTAAAACCTAAATAAAGGCTAGTTCCTTTTGGCCCACTAGAGGGCAGTAAAGCATTAAAAGTCTCTCCCAGCACTAATGGAATACTAAGCAGAATGTATTGTGTTGGACTCATTGCAGTGCTCCATTGAGTGGTTCCACTTCGCCTGCGTGGGGCTGACAACAAAACCCAGAGGAAAATGGTAAGTCAAGGAGAAGATGGAAATCAGGAATTTAGGATTGGAAAATATGGATTTTTCACCTATAACATGGAAGAGATCAAGACCAAGAATGTATCACCATTTATCTCTCACCCTTTCTTTTCTCTTTTCCTCTATCATTTCTTACACCCAGGTACTGTCCAAGGTGTACTCAGGAGAGGAAGAAAAAATGAACCCAGAGACAATCATAACCAACAATCATAACGCTAGAGTTTACAAATGAGGGTTCAGTGTTTGTATTGGAACATGGGGAAACCCTCCATAAACACTAACATGGACCCAGCAGGGTCATGTTTAATAGGTCACACCGTCGCAAATTGTCAAAACCAAAATGAGCATTTCCTATTGGACAAGTCCAGAGTAGCCCTTCCCTGTATCAGTCCATATTCTTCAGTTCAGTGTCTAATGAACACGACCCCCCCCCCCCCCCCCCCCACAGTATTAGGGTCCTGCTGGTCTGCCATCCTGTATAATTCTCGTTGTTAAACAGAAAGAAGCAATGATGGACATTTGACAGACGTTCCCCAATCATGACTATTATGTTGCGTTTTATTTTTGACGGTTGCTTTAATGCCTTTATATGCAGAGTAATACAGGGACGTATACCCTTATTTTACAGCCGGTGGTTCTATATGGCTCTCAGCCACTCGGTTGCTTCATGACAGACTAACAGCGACTCCTACTTGATGCTTTTATACTGAACACTATTCAGCCCTGATACACGCAGATCACATGTGTTAACTCTTATTTTCCAACTGTTCTCTTAATTCACCCCTGGTTATTTCCATATCAGACTTTTGGGGGACAGAACATTTATTGATTAAGCAGAGTCATTGATTAAGTTGATAGATTTGACTCAATGAGAATATACAGATCTAGATCTCCTAGTTCAGAATGCAGTCGGAAGCAAACTGGACAGAATTTCTCTCGCACATTTGCTTAAACAGCAATGACCTGTATTGCAGGTTGTTTGCACAAAATTAGTGCGCTGGAAATGGAATTGCTTAAAGGAATGTAGATGCTAACACTTTCAAATATATATATATATGGATGTTTTGATAGGCCCCAACTCACATCATTCAACAATGTCCTGTATATTTCTATTATGGAGAGGCATATCTTTGACTGGCTGTGTTTATGAAGAGCCTTATTGATCATTACTGTAAGAATAACCATTTAAAAGTTTCAGTTACTTGATACTTTGCTCAGTAGGTTTTGACTGGTGCCTCAAGAATATTATTTCAAGTTAAACTAATGAACATTTATTTTGTTGCCATTTACTTTTTGTATTCGAAGTGTAATTGAATACTGTACTGAAACATTGGGTGCTGTTTTTGGTGTTTTTCCATTTAAGCAATAAAGCTTTAAAAAAAATAATAATAATTGTAAAATGACATTTGTTTCTAGAAGTTGCTATATTTTCATTAGCTTAACATGTGTATTCCTGCTGTATTTCCTGCATGTAATATTTTTTGGGCCCAATGTGCGAGATGTCTAAGAAAGATAGACACATCTTTGCATGGATAGTATTGACAACATCAATCTGACGTCATCCAATAGTTTATCACTCTAAGATGTTCTTTCCTTCGACCCACTGTTATTTTGGTAGACATCAAATAACTTCATAAGTCCAACATTGTACACAGCTGGCCCATTCCCTAAGTGTTAAATCCCTGTACTATTTCAAACCCCATCACCAACAGTGCAGTGTTCAATCTGACTAAAAGTCTCATCACTGCTCTATCATAGACCATAGCATGTCCTGTGCTTTCCAAAATTCCAGAAGGTGTCCGTCTTCCCTTTTTCATATGACACTAGTGAATCATATAAAATAAATGTGCATATAGAGGCAACTGCCAAAATAAAGGAAACACTTGTGTGAATGAGGGAGACAAAGTATATTGAAAGCAGGTGCTTCCACACAGGTGTTGTTCCTGAGAAATTCCTAAGCGAGTAACATTCCATGATGCTTAGGGTCATGTATAAAAATGCTGGGCAGACCCAGTTGCCCATTATTTTGGCCACAATGGCTATACCCCCATAGGATGACAATACCCCCATCCACTGGGCACGAGTGGTCACTGAATAGTTTGATGAGCATAGAAACAATGTAAACCATAAGCCGTCTCGGTCACGACATCTCAACCCAATTGAACACTTATAGGACATTCTGGAGCAGTGCCTGATACGTTTTCCACGACATCAACAAAATTATTACATTTCTCATGGAAGAATTTTGGAAGGATGCGACACCAGAGTTCCAGATACTAATGCGAAGGTACATTGAAGCTTTTCTGGCTCATGATGGCAGAATGCCCTATTAAGACTGTGGGGCGGCAGGTAGCCTAGTGGTTAGAGCGTTGGGCCAGTAACTGAAAAGTTTCTAGATCGAATCCCTGAGCTGACAAGGTAAAAATCTGTCGTTCTGCCCCTGAACAAGGCAGTTAACCCACTGTTCTTAGGCCGTCATTGTAAATAAGAATTTGTTCTTAACTGACTTGCCTAGTTAAATAATACAAATATTGGTGTTAGTTTTATTTTGGCAGTTACCTGTATGTGGAAGGTGTTTATGGGTGGAGATTATTAGGAATTGTTTTGTTTATTATATATACAGTACCATTCAACATTTTGGACACCTACTTATTCAAGGGGTTTTCTTTATTTGTACTATTTTCTACATTGTAGAATAATAGCGAAGATATCAAAACTATGAAACAACACATATGGAATCATGTAGTAACCAAAAAAGTGTTAAACATATCAAAATATTTTTTTTTCTTTTAGATTCTTCAAAGTAGCCACCCTTTGCCTTGATGACATCTTTGCACACACTTGACATTCTCTGAACCAGCTTCACCTGGAATGGTTTTCCAACAGTCTTGAAGGAGTACACACATATGCTGAGCACTTTTTGGCTGCTTTTCCTTCACTCTGCGGTCCAACTCCTCCCAAACAATCTCAATTGGATTGAGGTCGGGTGATTACAGAGGCCAAGTCATCTGATGCAGCACTCAATAACTCTCCTTCTTGGTGAATTAGCCCTTACACAGCCTGGTGGGGTGTTGGGTCATTGTCCTGTTGAAAAACAAATGATAGTCCCACTAAGCGCAAACCAGATGGGATGGTGTATTGCTGTGGTAGCCATGCTGGTTACGTGTGCTTTGAATTCTAAATAAATCACAGGAAGTGTCACCAGCAAAGCACCCCCACACCTCCTCCTCCATGCTTCACGGTGGGAACTACACATGCGGAAATCATCTGTTCACCTACTCTGCGTCTCACAAAGACACAGCGGTTGGAACAATCTCAAATTTGGACTCATCAGACCAAAGGACAGATTTCCACCAGTCTAATGTCCTTTGCACGTGTTTCTTGGCGCAAGCAAGTCTCTTCTTATTATTGGTGTCCTTTAGTAGTGGTTTCTTTGCAGCAATTCAACCATGGAGGTCTGATTCAAGCAGTCTCCTCTGAACAATTTATGTTGAGATGTGTCTGTTACTTGAACTCTGTGAAGCATTTATCTTGGCTGCAATTTCTGAGGCTGGTTACTCTAATGAATTTATCCTCTGCAGCAGAGGTAACTCTGGGTCTTCTTTTCCTGTGGTGGTCCTCATGAGAGCCAGTTTCATTATAGCGCTTGATGGTTTTTGCGACTGCACTTGAAGAAACTTTAAACGTTCTTGAAATGTTCTGCATTGACTGACCTTCATGTCTTAAAGTAATGATGGACTGTTGTTTCTCTTTGCTTATTTGAGCTGTTCTTGCCATAATATTGACTTTTACCAAAGGCTATCTTCTGTATACTACCCCTACCTTGTCCCAAAACAACTGATTGGCTCAAACTCAATAAGAAGGAAAGAAATTCCACAAATGAACTTTTAAGAAGGCACACATGTTAATTGAACCTCATGAATCTGGTTGAGAGAATGCCAAGAGTTTGCAAAGCTGTCATCACGTCAAAGGGTGGCTACTTTGAAGAATCTCAAACATAAACTATATTTTGATTTAACACTTTTTTTGGTTACTAATTCCATATGTGTTATTTCGTAGTTTTGATGTCTTTACTATAATTCTACTATGTTGAAAATAGTCAAAGTAAAGAAAAACCCTTGAATGAGTAGGTGTGTCCAAACTTTTGACTGGTAGGATATGTCATCCCAGAGTAGAGTGTATTCAGTAGCTTGGAAGACCATGAGAAGGTTATCGGCCATATTTTTAGGTTGACCTTTACTTCACCTATGTGACTTAACTACTGCAAGGGTTCAAATGTGGGGTGCTGGAGAGCTACTCTAGCTAGGCCTATGTGTTGTCATTTCAACTCATCTCCATTCAGTGATTCAGTGACCATACAGTTGAAGTCGGAAGTTTACATACAGTTAGGTTGGAGTCATTAAGACTTGTTTTTCAACCATTCCACAAATTTCTTGTTAACAAACTATAGTTTTGGCAAGTCGGTTAGGACATCTGCTTTGTGCATGACACAAGTAATTTTCCCAACAATTGTTTACAGACAGATTATTTCTCTTATAATTCACTGTATCACAATTCCAGTGGGTCAGAAGTTTACATACACTAAGTTGACTGTGCCTTTAAACAGCTTGGAAAATTCCAGAAAATTATGTCATGGCTTTAGATGCTTCTGGTAGGCTAATTGACATAATTTGAGTCAATTGGAGGTGTACCTGTGGATGTATTTCAAGGCCTACCTTCAAACTCAGTGCCTCTTTGCTTGACATCATGGGACAATCAAAAGAAATCGGACAAGACCTCAGAAAGACAATTGTAGACCTCCACAAGTCTGGTTCATCCTTGGGAGCAATTTCCAAACACCTGAAGGTACCACGTTCATCTGTACAAACAATAGTACGCAAGTATAAACACCATGGGACCACACAGCCATCATACCACTCAGGAAGGAGATGCGTTCTGTCTCCTATAGATGAACGTACTTTGGTGCGAAAAGTGCAAATCAATCCCAGAACAACAGCAAAGGACCTTGTGAAGATGCTGGAGGAAACAGGTACAAAAGTATATATATCCACAGTAAAACGAGTCCTATATTGACATAACCTGAAAGGCCGCTCAGCAAGGCAGAAGCCACTGCTTCAAAACCGCCATAAAAAAGCCACACTACGGTTTGCAACAGCGCATGGAGACAAAGATCATACTTGTTTGAGAAATGTACTCTGGTTTGATTAAACAAAAATAGAACTGTTTGGTCATAATGACCATTGTTTTGTGTGGAGGAAAAAGGGGGAAGCTTGCAAGCCGAAGAACACCATCCCAACCGTAAAGCACGGGGGTAGCAGCATGATGTTGTGGGGGTGCTTTGCTGCAGCAGGGACTGGTGCACTTCACAAACTAGATGGCATCATGAGGGAGGAAAATGATGTGGATATATTGAATGTGCATCTCAAGACATCAGTCAGGAAGTTAAAGCTTGGTCGCAAATTAGTCTTCCAAATGGACAATGACCACAAGCATACTACCAAAGTTGTGGCAAAATGGCTTAAGGACAACAAAGTCAAGGTATTGGAGTGACCATCACAAAGCCCTGACCTCAATCCTATAGAACATTTGTGGGCAGAACTGAAAGCGTGTGTGAGCAAGGAGGTCTACAAACCTGACTCAGTTACACCAGCTCTGTCAGGAGGAATGGGCCAAAATTCACCCAACTTACTGTGGGAAGCTTGTGGAAGGCTACCCAACACATTTGACCCAAGTTAAACAATTTAAAGGCAATGCTTCCAAATACTAATTGAGTGTATGTAAACTTCTGACCCACTGGGAATGTGACGAAATTAATAAATCTCTCTACTAATTATTCTGACATTTCACACTCTTAAAATAAAGTGGTGATCCTAACTGACCTAAGACAGGGGATTTTTTTACTAGGATTAAATGTCAGGATTTGTGAAAGGCTGAGTTTAAATGTATTTGGCAAAGGAGTATGTAAACTTCCCGACTTCAACTGTATCTGCAGAGACATTGATTTGTATTGATCCTGCAGCCATTTACGTTTTGTTACTCATCAATTTGTCAGCTGTAACACTCCACATTCTCCAAAGTTCAGTCTAGTCAAGACATGTTGAAAGCCCAAATAACAGCCCTAAAAATGTCATGTATTGGGAACCGGAAAGGACGGTGCCAATTTTAGTTGGCATATGGGTTTATCGAACTTATATGACATGAATGATGATATCTTGACAGAGTTGTGCTGGAGCAAAGACCAGCATTTTACTCTAAAGGAATGGAGTTGGAAGGCTTTGGTGTACAAGACGTGCCTTAGGGAGTTAAACTCAATCGCTACACTATCCCCCGAATCCCCCGAATTCGCAAAACTACATCTGCCGAGTGTAATCAAGAGGGACTTGGTATAGAAAAATGTGGGGAGGAAGGGGGTAATGTAGTGACAGTTGACAAATTTATGTCAGATGTAGTTTTGTGAGCTAGAAGTCTATGCAGATATGCAGAGCAATTGACTACTCTGACTGAATTAAATTAGCTTTTTGGTGACTTTGGGTTGACATCCAAACTGTGCACGCAGATACTGCAGATGCCAAACAGCTGGCAAAGTCCACTTTTCAAAGGCACACTGGCGGTACCTTTGCCATTGGCCATGCTCTGGGCTGTGCACTCACAGATCTCCTCACTATTCAGACATCATGAGAGTGGGGCAGAGAGTCTTGTAAAATGTCAACCACCAGTGGAAACAAATGTCTTTCTCTCTCACCCACTTGTTTCCCCTCTGCAGGTCTCTTTATGATTGGTCACAAGAAGTTCACATTAATCAACTGTGAGCCTCATTAACTGTGGGATTTATTATTTAGTTAATTTGATTCAGACTGCAGTAAATTATCCCAGAGAATGCTCAATTCATACAGCATATGGGCAAGGATATTCAGGTAATAATACTGTAAGGACCCTGGGTTTATAAGAGCGGAAATCGATTCTGCCGCATGAGCATGCGGACCTCGGGCTCGAAGGTCGAGAGTTCGAGACCTGCTCCCTGACGTTTCATTACAATACATTGTGCTGACTATAAGCCTACAAGTATTGTCAAATTAGGTATATGAAAAGTCAACACATCCTAGAGGATGACTGTTGGATGTGTCAATGTTGAGAAAGGATATGATCAAAAATCATATAGGCCCATGCAATGTTGTTTCTGAAAACATTCCTCAATGGTGTGCCTAGTCTACACTGTACATATGCAAGATGTACACTAGCAACGTGCACCACATAGTCACATGCCCCAAGTCTCAAAGCATCATATTTGAGAAGAGACCCCTTGACTCTAAACAAGTAGCCTAGTACAACAGAATTTGAGTCTTACCTTGGCAGGGTGCCAATTTAAAGGCAGAGCGATATGATATAGATGCAGAAATTAAACAGCATAGTGGGTCAAATCCCGGAACAACTAAGAGCGTTGAAGTGCGAGGCTCAACTTCTCCGCTGTTTAATGTCCCATGGCTACCAGGCAGCGATAGCGTAAGTGCACAAGCACAGACACTCCGTGTGAGAGCGGACTGAGTCATCGACTGAGTCATCGACGGACAGATTGCTATAACGTATGATGTGGTAAGCTGATATGAACATTTTTATTTATTTATTTTATTTTATTTCACCTTTATTTAACCAGGTAGGTCCGTTGAGAACAAGTTCTCATTTACAACTGTGACCTGGTCAAGCTAAAGCAAAGCAGTGCAACAAAAAACAACAACACAGAGTTACACATGGGATAAACACAAGTACAGTCAATAACACAATTGAATAGAACAATATATATACAGTGTGTGCAAATGGAGTAAGGAAGTAAGGCAATAAATAGGCCATAGTAGCGAAGTAATTACAATTTAGCAAATTAACGCTGGAGTGATCGATGTGCGCTTTGGGGATGACCAGTGAGATATACCTGCTGGAGCGCATGCTACGGGTGGGTGTTGTTATGGTGACCAGTGAGCTGAGATAAGGGGGAGCTTTACCTAGCAAAGACTTATAGATGACCTGGAGTCAGTGGGTCTGGCACAAATATGTAGCGAGGGCCAGTTGACGAGAGCACACAGGTCGCAGTGGTGGGTGGTATATGGGGTTTTGGTGACAAAACGGATTGCACTATGACAGACTGCATCCAGTTTGCTGAGTAGAGTGTTGGAGGCTATTTTGTAAATGACATCGCCGAAGTCAAGGATCGGTAGGATAGTCAGTTTTACTAGGGTATGCTTAGCAGCATGGCTGAAGGATGCTTTGTTGTGAAATAGGAAGCCGATTTTGGATTGGAGATGCTTAATATGAGTCTGGAAGGAGTTTACAGTCTAGCCAGACACCTAGGTATTTGTAGTTGTCCACATATTCTAAGTCAGAACCGTCTTCAAAGCACCACAAATGTCAGACTTTGATGACAAAGTTTGATGACAAAATTCTTCCACGAAGAACCGCCGCGCCACCTTCCTGTTCAAGTGAGCACAGCACAATAAGGTGAGTCCAAAAAGGTATTGTATGCTGCTGCATAAATTATGCAATATTCCAGGGAGATATGTATACTGTAGCCAAGAAAGTAATACTAAGTGTATGTTGTAAGCTGTTAGTAGCCCATGTGCTACACCCTAATAATTTGGTCCCTTTTCCCCTCATAATTCAGCTTACTGTTCTGACTTGGTGGTGCACATGTAGCCTTTAGCATGTTTTTGAGAAATGTAATCATTGGATATTGTAAGAGCTTCCTTTGTCTGCTTATATGTTCCCTTTATTTATTATACGGTTCTGACTTGGTGTACAGGGAGGATACTGTAAGAATGGCCCATGTTCTGAATTATGTCGCTGTACATTTCAAAAGTACTGAACAAATTGTTATATTGACCACGTCATTTGATGTAATTTTTATAAAAGTCGCGTTGTCCGAGAGAGATTTACATGGTTATCAAAATGTTACGCCAGGGCAAGCCTACACGAAACACAGCCCTTATTTTAAGTGTTTCTAATATTCCCAATGGGAAAAATGAATGGTGGGAAAACAATTGGAACCATTTCCCTGTTTGAATGCTAGGTTTTATGGGTACCTCTACCTCTATTGTGTCACACCCTCTAGAAATGTATTGCCAGATCAATAATAAATTGGCTTTTAGTCCATGCGTATAAAAAATTGACAAATTAGTTAATCAATCCATCCAAACCCATCATTTTAATTGATTAGTATATGAATGAAATATAAAATTTGACTGAAAATGATTTCAAACATGATTTTGCCAAGATGCACCCACCGTCCGAATTAATGGTGTAGGTTTTTAGTTCTGTACTTCCTTGTCGATTGATAAGCGACAACGACCTTGACATTCTGACAGGGCGTGCGGGCGCGGAGGCGTGTCCAAGGACTCAATGGGAAGATAAAATGCGAGCGCACCTTTGCTCGTCCACGCTTCCCCTTGCAAACAAGTGGACAGACAGAGGCTATACAAGAACGGTACTTTAACATTTAGTTTGTTATGCCTTCAAAACTAATTTTAATTCAGTTTCATGTATGTGATCTACGCACTACTCATTGTAGGCATACGCTTATCTGGCGTTTTTAATTGTTTTCTTTTATGACTTTGCGGATCGTGTTTTTAAATGTTTTCTTTGGCATGCATATTTAGTCGCTTCATTTTTCTTTCAACGTTTTCCAAGACTGTTCAACTGTGTACATTTAATAAATGACTCATTGCCACAGACTAGATTCTCATGGCTATTTTAATATTTTCTTCTTTCTTTAACTTGATTGACGAACATCGTCTCTCAAACTCAGTCCTGGGGACCCCAATTAGTGGACTTTTGTTTTGTTGCTTTCACGACACAGCTAATCCAAATAGCCTATTTGATCATTTGAATCAGCTGTCTACTGCTAGGGTGAAAGACAAAACTAGTTTAAGTAACACTGACATTCAAATGTTGCATTATGCTCATATTACTTGTGATACGAAGTTAACTACTTTTTTACTTTCAGAGGACTAGACCATATCAGGCGAAATGGTGAAGATTGGGATCAATGGGTAAGTTGCTTTTGCTTAAATACTCTTGAATATTTTAACACTGTTTAACACAATTTTGACTTTTGTATTAAAGCTAGAGAATACGTTTTTAAAAGGTCACAAGAGACCTTGGCTTGCATTGCACAAATCCCATGATACAGTTTGTGTACTTAGGAACAAAGGTGGTGGACAGCCATACTGTAGCTACTAGTTCATAGGCCAAGTCTGGACACTTCCCCTGTCCATTCTCTACTTATTTATAGTTTTGGGTGTCACACTGCCTCTGCAACACTCACGTAGAAATCCTCTCAGCTGTCATGTCTTTATTCTATCTAATAATACCCTGTTAAAGTTCAGAGCTCAGATTGTCTAAGAGCTCCTCCAAACAGTCCTATCCTTTTAACCTTTATTTGGCCAATATATGGCTGTAAGTTGATATAGTTTTAAATGTAACTTTTTATTTAACTAGGCAAGTCAGTTGAGAACAAATTATTTAGGATGACGGCCAAACCCGGGCCAATTGAGCGCCGCCCTATGGGACTCCCGATCACGTCCGGATGTGATACAGCCTGGATTTGAACCCGGGACTGAAGTGACACCTCTTGCACAGAGTGCCTTAAATGGCTGCGCCACTTGGGAGTCCAATGACTGAATAATTGAGCAGCACAAAGATTAAAGCTGGATATGATAGGCCCTTTCTCAAATAAACATGAAGTCCAAGACAACCTGTAACATTGCCCATTTTAAACCGGAAACAATGACATGTCATTGTTCTGATTGACCTTTATACAGTGTGGAAGCTAAACATTCTTATCACTGAGTGCAATAAATCCTCCTGACTGTTCAGTTCCCTCAACCGATGTCATGGACGTGTTGAGTGACAACTTAATTGACTAGAACAGGGCTTGTTAATGGGATTGGATAACAAGGGTTTTGCTTCAGAACACCAACTGTTTACCTCCTAATGTTACCAAATGGGCTACTTGTTCTTCACTTTGTTTATACTCTGTTCTGATGCACTGAGTCCTTTTCTTGGTCAATACATTGACCCTTGTGAACAGGACACCCTTGTAGTTGGGGTTGTGTCGGCTTGCGTCACTGGACAAAGTTCAAATGAGTTTAAACATAATCACAATTCATGACAGTGAATCCTCAGTTGTATCTACTCTGTGAACTTGATTGTGATATACACTCCAAGACAGCTCTGCACTAATTGACTGCTGACAGTATCTACAAGGAAGTTAATACTTCAGCTGCCCAGAACTGACTTTTTAAATTCAGACTGAAAACAAGTCTAGACTACAATCCAGTGTACTTTCAGTGTCATCTAGATTCATATGCCTTATTATTGACCATAAACATTTCTCAACTACTGAAACTGAAGTCTCCTGCATTCAGCATTTGACTGTGGTCCTGTCAGTAATCTGCTTAAGTTACAGTAACCATCAGACTGAATGTATTTCACCTATGTGGATTGCGCTAAACACTTCACTGACATTATGCTTAAACTAGACCTACCCAACTGATGGCAATGTGGCTTAATCTAGTTTAAACACTATGGAAAAATGTATTTGCTTTTGGTGGGTAATGTCACTAACTACACAGGCCAACCAAGCTTACATATCTGTCTTTAACCTGATTATCCAATTTGTCCTAACCTGCACTTTCTCGTCACTTCTGGTCATGCTGCACCAACCCAACCATATTAGGCATGAGCAAAGGCTCTGGGCTGCAAATGTCAAGTATTGTTATCAGTCAAGGTTGGCAGGCCTTGTAGGGCTGCTGCCACCTGCTGGTATGATCATATGGATACATGGGGATTAATTGTAAAATGATCTGATTTCGCTTCTCAGATTTGGGCGTATTGGGCGCCTGGTGACCCGTGCTGCCGCCAAGAGTGGAAAAGTTGAGGTTGTCGCCATAAATGACCCCTTCATCGACCTAGACTACATGGTGAGAACTTTATACTACATTAAGTGCAGTACACTTAAAAAATTTAAACTAAACCTTCTCAGGTTTACTGTACCCTGACTGTACTTGCCCCTGTTTCCATAGGTCTACATGTTCAAGTATGACTCCACCCACGGTGTTTGGAAGCACAGTGAAGTGAAGCAGGAGGGTGGAAAGCTGATCATTGGGAACCTCCACATCACAGTTTTCCATGAGTGGGTTTTCCTTATTCTTTAAGTACATTGGTTCAAATTACACATTTGGATACTTTCCGCCACCCATATTAAGCTTAAAAGTTGACTAAAAAGCACTTTCAATGGTAATTTCTCCCTGGTTCTGCGAAACTGCCCCATTGACTCTTGGGCGTGCCAAGGCTGACGCTTGGGAGTGCTTGATCAGTCTAGACCACTTATGTTAGGGTGCCTATGGGTTTCACACCATTTGGAACCATTCAATATCTGTAATTGAATGATAGGTTTGTGGCTCTTAATCCCAACTTCTATCTTCAGGAGGGACCCCACTGCCATCAAATGGGGTGAGGCTGGCGCTGACTATGTTGTGGAGTCCACCGGTGTGTTCACCACCATCGACAAAGCTTCTGTAAGTACATCCGTTCACTAGCCGTAGGAAGGCTATCGTCACATTTTTATGTAGTTTGGGATATTGGCGAGCAGTCATTATAATTTTAGTAGGCATGTGCCGTGGCCCCGCTTTACAGTCACTTTTTTTACTTCTAAACTATTGCTTTTTAACATAGTTGGGGGTTTTTAAACTCTGTGCGTAAATGTTGTCTGGCTTGGTTAATCCACTGGCTTTGCTATTCCACAATGTAATTTTCCCTCTAACCCCAACTGCCACAACAGGCTCACCTGCAGGGAGGTGCCAAGAGGGTCATCATCTCTGCCCCCAGTGCAGATGCCCCCATGTTTGTGATGGGCGTCAACCACGAGAAGTACGACAACTCCCTGAAGGTCGTCAGGTAAGTTCCCCCCTCCTTCGTTGCATCTTAAAAGAGCCGTGTTAATTCCCTGTGGCCAAAAGATAATGTGTACATAGTTTCAGCCATGCTATCTCTGTGCTCTATTTAAACTTCTACCCCTCAGTCCTGAGGTAATACTATTTAAATAAATAGGCCATTTAAGCTGAGTCTGCAATGCATTTGTTGAACAATGTTTATTTATTTAACATTTGCGCTGGTATGATAGTAATTATGTAATGTCCTCACAGCAATGCCTCCTGCACAACTAACTGCCTGGCTCCCATCGCCAAGGTTATCAACGACAACTTTGGCATTGTGGAGGGTCTCATGGTAAGAACAGACTTTCCTTCAGTGTTTGACTTTGTTGAAGTGCAGTACTTACTGGAATGTAAACTCAGCAAAAAAAGAAACATCATCTCACTAACTGTGTTTACTTTCAGGAAACTTAACATGTGTCAATATTTGTATGAACATAACAAGATTTAACAACTGACATAAACTGAACAAGTTCCAGACATGTGACTAACAGAAATTGAATGTGTCCCTGAACAAAGGGAGGGTCAAAAGTAATTCAGTATCTGGTGTGGCCACCAGCTGCATTAAGTGCTGCATGTCATGGACTGCACCAGATTTGCCAGTTTGTGCGGTGAGATGTTACCCCACTCTTCCTCCAAGGCACCTCTAAGTTCCTGGACATTTCTGCACGGGAATAGCCCTAGCCCTCACCCTCCGACCCAACAGGTCGCAGGCGTGCTCAATGGGATTGAGATCCAGGCTCTTCGCTGGCCATGGCAGAACATTGACATTTCTGTCTTGCTGGAAATCACACACAGAATGTGCAGTAGGGCTGGTGGCATTGTCATGCTGCAGGGTCATGTCAGGATGAGCCTGCAGGAAGGGTACCACATGAGGGAGGAGGATGTCGTCCTTGTAATGCACAGCGTTGAGATTGCTTGCAATGACGACAAGCTCAGTCTGATGCTGTGACACACCGCCCCAGACCATGACGGACCCTCCAACAAATCGATCCCGCTCCAGAGTACAGGCCTCAGTGTAACGCTCATTCCTTCGATGACCATCACCCCACTTGAGACAAGATTGGGACTTGTCAGCGAAGAGCACTTTTTGCCAGTCCTGTCTGGTCTAGCGACAGTGGGTTTGTGCCCATAGGTGATGTTGTTGCTGGTAATGTGTGGTGAGGACCTGCCTTACAACAGGTCTACAAGCCCTCAGTCCAGCCTCTCAGCCTATTGTGGACAGTCTGAGCACTGATGGAGGGATTGTGCATTCCTGGTGTAACTCAGGCAGTTGTTGTCATCCTATACCTGTCCCGCAGGTGTGCTGTTCAGCTGTACTGATCCTGTGCAGGTGTTACACGTGGTCTGCCACTTGCGAGGACGATCAGCTGTCTGTCCTGGCTCCCTGTAGTGCGTCTTAGGCATCTCACAGTACGGACGTTGCAATTTATTGCCCTGGCCACATCTGCAGTCCTCATACCGCCTTGCAGCATGCCTAAGGCACGTTCGCACAGATGAGCAGGGACCCTGGGCATCTTGAGCTTTTTTTGTCAATAGAAAGTTATCTTTAGTGTCCTGAGTTTTCATAACTGAACTTAATTGCCTACCGTCTGTAAGCTGTTGTCTTAATGACCGTTCCAAAGGTGCATGTTTAATTGTTCATGGTTCATTGAACAAGCATGGGAAACAGTGTTTAAGCCCGTTCCAATGAAGAGCTGAAGTTGGATTTTTACAAATTATCTTTGAAAGACAGGGTCCGGAAAAAGGGAATTTTTTTGGGGAGTTCAGTAAAGTGTGTACTTAGCATTTACATTATCAGTGTTAACATAAGGTAATTACAGCCCAAAATCAAATTGTCCAATTAGTGTATCAATCTATCCAAACCCTCCTGGTTCATTTATTAGTATATCAATGAATTATACATTTTTCTGAAATGTTTGTTATATCAGTCTGCGATGACTCATGGGCGTAACTCAAAAGTAGTCCATTGAGATGAACATTTCCAAAACATAGATTCTGGAATGTCATATCCATTTAATTTTGGTGCCCTCCATAAACCATGCCTAGACTAACATCCCTACCACTGGTTCCCCCAGAGCACAGTTCATGCCGTCACAGCTACACAGAAGACTGTTGACGGGCCCTCCGGTAAGCTGTGGAGAGATGGACGTGGTGCCAGCCAGAACATTATCCCTGCCTCCACCGGCGCCGCCAAAGCCGTGGGAAAGGTTATCCCCGAGCTGAACGGGTATGAACTAATCAGGATCACTTTAATGAAGGTTTTGACACATGATAAAGGCTGGGATTTATATGGCCCTAGTGCTTTTTTAGTAGTGACGTGTGTTTTTTTTTTTTTTTTTTTTTTTTTTTTTCCCCCATACTTTAATTGTGCAATGGTGTGGCTCCTGAACCTTGTTGCTCTTTCTAACCCACAGCAAGCTGACGGGCATGGCCTTCCGTGTCCCCACTCCCAACGTGTCCGTGGTTGACCTGACTGTCCGTCTTGAGAAGGCTGTAAGTCTCCAACCACTTTAATACGTTCGCTTGTCTACTAGGGTTAAACTGGGTGTTTGGGATACGTTACCGGCATTACAGCAACAGGCACTTCATGTATGTATGGTCTACCTCTTTTTAACATGGTCGTCTGCTTTAGGCACCTTATGACGAGATCAAGAAGGTCATCAAGGCTGCTGCTGAAGGACCCATGAAGGGAATTCTGGGATACACAGAGGACCAGGTAAATTTCCTCAGTAACTCGGTCCCAGTCTTTTTTTTTTCTTAGTGTCCACTTGTATACTATTCCTTATGATTAAAACAATTAGATTAGTCTAAATCCGTCTACCAAACTGACCTGACGCCCCCCCCCCCCATGCATGTTTTGGTTTTTGCTTTGCACTACACAGCTGACTCCAACAACTAACTTATCAAGTATCTGAGTCGGCTGTCTAGTCCTCTGGCAAAAACCAAAACTTGCAGTTTGGAGAAACCCTTGTCTAAATCAGTGTTCTTGAACTTCAGTCCCAAGCCATTCTTTATTTGATGTATTCCAGAACTAGCACATCTGATTTGAATGAGGGATTATTAGTTGACAATTTGACTACTGTGCTAGTTCTGGAATGCATCGACTATGTGGCTGTAGTGCACACCAAGAACAGGCAACATTTCCTTACTCTAATGCCCGGGGCCTAAAGTCGGGCTGAAATGTCTAAGCGCTAAGTGCTTCCCCCCCTGCAGGTGGTGTCCACAGACTTCAACAGTGACTGCCGCTCCTCAATCTTTGACGCCGGTGCAGGAATTGCACTCAACGACCACTTTGTCAAGCTGGTCTCGTGGTATGTATGCAGGAACCTACACACCCTTGCAATCTCTCACCAGGTGTCCACTGACTCAATGTTTCATAGAGATGTACAGCGGTGTATTATTTGCATTGCAGTGAATGTTCTGTTATAACCTTGCCAAGGTCAGTGTAAATAAAATTATATATATATAAAAAAAAAAATGCAGAGCCTTGAGCAACATCGCAACTTCCCTTTAATTAGATTTTCTATCAACAAGTTGATACCTTGTCAGGATCTAAAGCAGGCCAAAAATATTAAACACAATAGCTTATTAAATAGTGTCCTGTTATTGTGGGATGGTGAAATGCAACACAAGTGGGGGGGGGGGGGGGGGGGGGGGGCAATTTGAAAATGAATGACTTCTGTTGGACCACATTGTTGAATGCAGTTCATTGGTGTCACTCACCCAGATACAATTGTGAATTACAACAGTCATTGAATTAGTATAGTCTTTTCTGTAATTTGTATGGTTGTGTTTCTTTAACTTCTCTTTTCCACAGGTACGACAACGAGTTTGGCTACAGCAACCGTGTCGTTGACCTGTGTCTGCACATGGCCTCCAAGGAGTGAACACAACTCCAAACCCCCACATCCTTCTGAATGGACATCCCACCAGAGAAAAAGAGCCTGTAGGGAACTCCAAGGCAACATTTTCATTCAACGTCACCTCTAGTGTGGACTGAATATGATTTTTGCTTGAAGAGTATCTTTTTACTGCATTATGGCTTAATTTGCACTCCGACAATAAAGGTCCCGTTTGTGAAAACTGTCCACGTTCTTCCAGAGCACATTTTCGTTATGGCGCTCAACAGCATTCTGATTATCTTTATTTTTTGCAACAAAAAATCTGTTTTATTCCAGTTGGTGCCTAATAAAGCACCTTGCATGGACTAACGTCCCTAGCCCACAGTTCACGTCGCCATAGAACAGATGGGCACTCCAGTAAGCTGGAGGCGCACCAGATAGCACATCACTCGTGTCATTAAGGCTGTCCAATCCAGGACCACTGTGTCCCTAATAGGTTTTTATCACCTGTGATGGATAGGATTGGTGTACTGCTTTTCACTTGGCTGAAATCTCAATTCTAAAGCAGTCATAGGGAGAGGCATCTATGCAGCTGGTCTAAAGTAGTTGACGTACCCAACTGCTGTGACTTGTAAAAAAGGGTTTAACTTAAGATGAACTACAGTATTGAATGGATTCTTTGTTTAAATTTAGGACTTAGTGTGGTTCTAAATTAAACTTTGCCCTGTAAGCCGGCCAGCATGGCCTTGCGTGTACCCCCTTGTCTGTGACCTGACAACCCATCTAGTAAGTCTAGCCTGACTGATCCAGAACAGAGTAGCAGAATGAAATCGGACAGGTCAAGGAGGTACTTGGATCCAGACTCATGGTAGGAAATGTATTGTCTGTGGGCGTGGCAGTGTTTGGCACAAGGAGTCTGGGTGCCAAGCAAGTCTCAGTACTTCCTACATGTTTAGTGTAAATGAGGGTCAGGGTTGGTTCAATTCACTAAATCAACTGAAATTCCACATTCAATACTTCTCTAAAGCTATGTTTCTGTCAAATTGGCTACAGATTCCGCATTAATAAAACTGCCGTTGTCCCACCAGTTGTCTTTGCCCATCTTGTTGCGGCTAAAAAGCGGTGCTTGACGACTGCACAAAGTTAAACCACTTCCTGGTAATTTCGGGAAAGAAATCACTGACCTGGATTGGTGTGCAAGCTTTCCTTTGCTTTCACCATGTTGGAGTCGAGAGGGAGGGAAGAACGCCTTTTTAGGAGTATTAAAAAGGGCCCAAGCTTTCCTTACTCATGTCCTGTGCCTCGGTCATAAATGGTCAAATCTAAGATCGGACACAGGAGCAGTTTTTTTTCTTTTCCACACCAGCCCTCAGGTGGTGTCCAGACTTCAGTGTCTGCTCAACTGTCAATGGGCTCTCAGTGTGTATGCAGGAACTTACTCATCCTTGCAAAACCACAATTGGCACCAGACATGAGCTTCACAGCACAACTGCAAGAAAATTGCCAGGAACAAAAACGACCTTAAGCCTTTGACTCTGGCTGATTCTGTCAAATTGGCTTCCCTGACAAATTCGCCAGAATACTGCGACTGATGCATTACATGTCAGCTTCAGTGCTCAGTAATATTGAACAGCTGGGAGGACACTGGAAAAGAGGTCGACGTGGAGGAAAACTGTCCACGAGGGAGTAGCCCGGTACGAAGAAGCTCTCCGCCATGCTGCAGAAGACAAGCGGCAGCTTCGAAAGAAGGCCCAACCACCATCGAAACCCACCATTCACCCATGCCCACACTGCAAGTTGAGGGGTGTGGATACTTTCTGAAGGCACTGTATGCTCATAACCTGTTTGAATGTTTTAATTTCATGTAAGATTAAGCGAACAGGGTCAAATGTGCTCGTAACTAGTCTTCAAGTGTTTAAGTCACAATCGCCAAACCAACTTAAAACATTCCATTTATCACTATTTACACTTGCGTAAGAGCTCCATAGGCTATAATCCATTTTGGATTCACCACTGCTCTTGAATCGTTTAAGCTACAAGCGCCAAACCAACGTTGAAATGTGAAGTTAAATTGCTCATCAAAAGCTTGTTGATACCATTTACACTTGGGAACTATAACCATTTTAAATAACATAAAAGCTACATAGATACTGTAATGTCTTCTCTAGACAGAACATAATTGCGGTACTTTTCACTTAAGTATTCCCTGAACTCAAAGCTAACTCTGTTGGTTAAACTGAATTTAAAAATGTAGCTATCCCTATGAACTGAGCATCCCTTTCCCTCCAACAAACCACCTTCCTATTGGTTGTAACTTGTAGTCCATGAAGGGGGCAGACCATGACCCTATTGGTTATGACTTGTAGTCCATGAAGAGGGCTGAGAATGGCCATTTTGGCTTTAACTTGTAGTCCATGAAAAGGGCAGACCATGGCCCTATTGGTTATAACTTGTAGTCCATGAAGAGGGCAGACCATGGCCCTATTGGTTATAACTTGTAGTCCATGAAGAGGGCAGACCATGGCCCTATTGGTTATAACCTGTAGTCCATGAAAAGGGCAGACCATGGCCCTATTGGTTATAACCTGTAGTCCATGAAAAGGGCAGACCATGGCCCTATTGTTTATAACCTGTAGTCCATGAAGAGGGCAGACCATGGCCCTATTGGTTATAACTTGTAGTTTGGCTCTGTACTCAGCACTTTGGATTTCAAATGATAGAACAACTATGAGGTTAAAGTGCAGACTGTCCATATCGGGTGAACCATTTAGAAATTACAACCCTTTTTGTCGTTACATTTTAGGGGACCACAAGTATCGGGACAAATTCACTTATACAGTATATGTATTAAAGTAGTCAAACGTTTAGTATTTGGTCCCATATTCCTAGCACGCAATGACGACATCAAGCTTGTGACTACAACCCTGTTGGACGCATTTGCTGTTTGCTTTGGTTGTGTTTCAGATTATTCTGTGCCCAATAGAAATGAATGGTAAATCATGTATTGTGTCATTTTGGAGACACTATTATCGCACATAAAAATAGAATATGTTTCTAAACACTTCTACATTCATGTGGACGCTACCATGAATACAGATATTCCTGAATTATTCATGAGTAATGATGAGTGAGAAAGTTAAGAGACGCACCATCATCATACCCCCAAGACATGCTATCCTCTCACCATTCCAATAACAGGGGAGGTTAGCATTTTTGGGGGGGGGGGTATGATATTTGTCCGCCTGTAACTTTCTCACTCATCATTATTCACGATTCATTCAGGGTTATCCATAGAGGTAGCAGTCTGCACTTTAACCTCATAGTCATTGAATCGTTTCAAATCCAAAGTGCTGGAGTACAGAGCCAAAACAGCAAGAAATATGTCACTGTCCCAATACTTTTGAAGCTCACTGTAGGGTGCAAGTTGAACAAGCTACAGTCTAATCCGTCATCTCCATTCAGTGAGTGATAATATCCACAGGGACACTGATTATGCAGCAAATGTCGTATTGTTACGCATCAATTTATCCAATTTAATAACCCCAAACTCTCCCAAGTTCAGTAGTCGAGACATGATGATGTTGAAAGCTCAAATAACATCCTAAAAGTGGTGTATCGTTAAACGGAAACGTGAGTTTTATCGAACGAATCAAGCCTTTTGAAGAAGGGTCTACATGCAATGACTAAGCTATGTGGTTGCAAGTCGCTCTGCAGAAGAGCATCTGCTAAATAACTCAATTGTCAAATGCGTCATGAGTGATGGTATGAAGAGTGGTGCTGGAGCAATTGCCAACATCTGACCCTGAAGGAACGGAGTTGAAAGGCTTTTACTGTAAAGGATGCCAGAGGTATTTCAGCCAAATAGCCCCTATCCAAATCACTATGTAAACATTTGCCTTTGGCTTTAATTGAGACATATTATGACTTGGACGGAAACCTTAGAAGATTTCTACTGTGGAGTCTTGTCCGGCACCAGCAGTGGTTGCCAAAGCCCTCCCCGGATCTTTGCCTGGCCCTGGTCCAACCTCCAGCAGCAATTCTGGATCCACCGTCGATTCCTCTGCTGGGTGATAACCCTGTGATAGGAAATCATCCTCCTGACTCAGAAGTAGGATTGTATGCATGAATGTAACGAACACAACAGGAAGAATAAGTATGACATGGAAGTGCAGATGAAATTGAATAATAAACTATCGATAGCACAATAGAGAAACAGCCACTTTAAGGTAACAAAGGACTGTAATAAAGGTAGCAATACAAACTCGACCCAATGAATAAGAATAGGGACAACAATGCCAGACGTACAGTTGTATGTGCACTCAACTTTATGAGAGCCACTCAGAAGATCGGGGGCCAGGTGTTGAGACTCTGCACTGCTGCCGGGAAACCGTAGCTAGTGGGAGAGGTGAGGAGATTTTCTGGGCAGGCTGTAATGGGACCGATGGGATGCCTGGTCATTCAGGTCACGGACAGTTACAGAGAGATACAGGTGGCTGAGATGCTTCGTCCCTCCAAAGACAAACTGCTTCACCTCCCTTCCCGATCTCATATTTCTGTTTTTGTATGCTACAGTATGTTTGAATTTGCTATTTGCTTCGATTTTTAAACACTTTGAGAAACTTTGTGTGCCAGGGTATTATTATTATTAATAATATATTATTGTTATATCTAGAAACCTAGACGTCTGGGCACAGTGGGAAGCTCACCACCCCCCTGTTTTATGTCTCTGCTATCTTCTGCAGTAAGGCTGAGTTTCGGGGAGCTTGAGAAAGAGCTGAAGTATGTGTCAGAGCTTACCAGCACAGCTCAAAACTGTTTTTTATACTTTTTTATAATTATTTTATTTACCCCCTTTTCCTAACCAATTTCGGGATATCCAATTGCAATCAAATTACGATCTTGTCTCGTTGCTGCAACTACCCAACGAGCTCGGGAGAGGCGAAAGATCCTCCGAAACACCCACGCTTCGTAACAGCCGCTCGCTTAACCCGGAAGCCAGCTGCACCAACGTGTCGGAGGAAACACTGACGACCGAAGTCAGCCTGCAGGCACTCGGCCCGCCACAAAGAGTCGCTAGAGCGCGATGAGCCAAGTAAAGCACCCCCGGCCAAACCCTAACCTGGACGACGCTGGGCCAAATGTGTGCCGCCCTATGGGACTCCCGTTCACGGCCGGTTGTGACACAGCCTGGGATCGAACCCGGGTCTGTAGTGACGCCTCAAGTACACCGCTGTGCCATTCCAGGGGTCTAAACAGGTATTCTTAACGGACAGTAAAACATGAGGAAGCTTGTGAGGAACGAGGGAGTGAGGCATAGCGACTCAAGAAGTTTACATACACCTTAGCCAAATACATTTAAACTCAGTTTTTCCACAATTCCTGACATTTAATAGTAGTAACAATTCCCTGTTTTAGGTCAGTGAGGATCACCACTTTATTTTAAAAACGTGAAATGTCAGAATAATAGTAGAGAGAATTATTTATTTCAGCTTTCATTTCTTTCATCACATTCCCAGTGGGTCAGAAGTTTACATACACTCAATTAGTATTTGGTTGCATTGCCTTTAAATTGTTTAACTTCGGTCAAACGTTTCGGGTAGCCTTCCACAAGCTTCCCACAATAAATTGGGTGAATTTTGGCCCATTCCTACTGACAGCTGGTGTAACTGAGTTAGGTTTGTAGGCCTACTTGCTCGCACACGCTTTTTCAGTTCTGCCCACACATTTTCTATAGGATTGAGGTCAGGGCTTTGTGATGACCAATTCCTTGACTTTGTTGTCCTTAAAACTTCTTGATGCACCCATCCCATTAGCGGGATAATTTTCATCAACACCAGCTGAATTGCAGCGCGCCAAATTCAAATTAAATTACTAAAAATGCTTGTTGTTAATTCACCTGGCGTGTCAGATTTCAATACAGCTTTTCGGCGAAAGCATAACAAGCGTTTATTTAAGAACATCTCTCTCAGTAGACAAAATATTACAAACACCTAGCAGCCAAGTAGATTGGTCACGAAAGTCAGAAAAGCAATAGATTAAATCGCTTACCTTTGATGATCTTCGGATGTTTGCACTCACGAGACTCCCAGTTACACAATAAAGGTTACTTTTGTTCCTTTAAGATTATTTTTATATCCAAAATATCTCCATTTGTTTGGCGCGTTATGTTCAGAAAACCACAGGCTCGAGCGGTCACGACATCGCAGACGAAAATTCCAAATAGTATCCGTAATGTCCACAGAAACATGTCAAATGTTTTTATAATCAATCCTCAGGTTGTTTTTAAAATATATAATCGATAATATATCAACCGGGACTGTCGCTTTTTCAATAGGAGAGGGAGAGACAATGGCTGCCCCACTCTGCTGCGCAAGCAAAACTCTGCGAACACCCAGCTATCCACTGACGCGATGTTATCTTTCTCGTTCATTTTTCAAAATAAAGCCTGAAACTATGTCTAAAGACTGTCGACACCTTGAGGAAGCCATAGGAAAAGGAATCTGTTTGATATCCCTTTAAATGGAGGCAAGGCATCCAATGGAACAGAGTGCTTTCAGGAAAAACAACCCTTCCTGGTTTGATTTTCCTCAGGTTTTCGCCTGCAATATCAGTTCTGTTATACTCACAGACAATATTTTGACAGTTTTGGAAACTTTAGAGTGTTTTCTATCCTAATCTGACAATTATATGCATATTCTCGTTTCTGGGCCTGAGAAATAGGCAGTTTCAAATGGGTACGTTTTTTGCCAAAAACGAAAATCCTGCCCCCTACACTCAAGAAGTTTAAGCTATTTTGCCACAACTTTGGAAGTATGCTTGGGGTCATTGTCCATTTGGAAGACCCATTTGCGACCAAGCTTTTATTTCCTGACCTGTGTCTTGAAATGTTGCTTCAATATATCCACATTATTTTCTTCCCTCATGATGCCATCTATTTTGTGAAGTGCACCAGTCCCTCCTGCAGCAAAGCACCGCCACAACATAATGCTGCTACTCCCGTGCTTCATGGTTGGCATGGTGTTCTTCAGCTTGCAAGCGTCCCCCTTTTTCCTCCACACATAACGATGGTCATTATGGCCAAACAGTTCTATTTTTTGTTTCATCAGACCAGAGGACATTGAGGTCCTGTCTGATTTCTTTAGATTTTCCCATGATGTCAAGCAAAGAGGTACTGAGTTTGAAGGTAGACCTTGAAATACATCCCCAGGTACACCTCCAATTGACTCAAATGATGTCAATTGGTCTATCAGAAGCTTCTAAAGCCATGACTTTATTTTCTGGATTTTTCCAAGCTGTTTAAAGGCACAGCCAACTTAGTGTAAACCTCTGACCCACTGGAATTGTGATACAGTGAATTATAAGTGAAATAATCTGTCTGTAAACAATTGTTGGAAAAATTACTTGTGTCATGCACAAAGTAGATGTCCTAACCGACTTACCAAAACTATAGTTTGTTAACAAGAAATTTGTGGTGGTTGTAAAACGAGTTTCAATGACTCCAACCTAAGTGTATGTAATTGTAACTTGCGTTCCATACTTAAGTAGGCTATAAATTAAGCTTGAATGCTGCATTTATAGTTCCTATTGTAGTGTTTCTGGGCATGGGTAGTTCAGGTTATGCACTAACGGGGGGGGGGGGGGGGGGGGGTCTTGTAAATGTCAACCACCAGTGACTCTTGTTTTTTTTTTTTACATGGCCTCACTCTCTGTCCTCTCTCTCTCTCTCTCTCTCTCTCTCTCTCTAGGTTTCTTTTGGTCCTGAGACAATGACATGGGGGAGGGGGATGGAGGTTTAGAGGGTCTTGTAAATGTCAACCACCAGTGACTCCTCTTTTTTTTTCCTACATGGACTCACACACTTCCTGCTTTCTCGCTCTCTATATGTCTCTCTTTCTATCTCTCTCTCTCTCCAGATTTATTTTGGTCCCGAGAACATTGATGCCTAGGTTCATAAGTAATATAGAACCCCCAACACTTTAGTTCCCTTTACATCCAAATTCTCAGAATGTAGGATAGCGTTAATTTATCTTGCTGCATTAGGCATCCTAAACCTCGTGCAGGATATCACATAGAAAATGGCACCAGATCATCACATGACCCTTCATTTCTCAAAGTCAGTACTTGAGTTGGTGCTGGTACTGTTTATATTTAGGTGCAGGAGCTCCACAATACTTTTGAGCTAATATTCTATAAGAAAAACCGGAGCTCAAGCAGTAGAACATTTGGCCGTGGCGGAGATCTTTGTGGGCTATACTCGGCCTTGTCTCAGGATGGTAAGTTGGTGGTTGAAGATATCCCTCTAGTGGTGTGGGGGCTGTGCTTTGGCAAAGTGGGTGGGGTTATATCCTTCCTGTTTGGCCCTGTCCGGGGGTATCATTGGATGGGGCCACAGTGTCCCCTGACCCCTCCTGTCTCAGCCTCCAGTATTTATGCTGCAGTAGTTTATGTGTCGGGGGGCTAGGGTCAGTTTTTTATATCTGGAGAACTTCTCCTGTCCCATCCGGTGTCCTGTGTGAATTTAAGTATGCTCTCTCTAATTCTCTCTTTCTTTCTTTCTTTCTTTCTCTCTCTCGGAGGACCTGAGCCCTAGGACCATGCCTCAGGACTACCTGGCATGATGACTCCTTGCTGTCCCCAGTCCACCTGGCCGTGCTGCTGCTCCAGTTTCAACTGATCTGCCTGTGATTATTATTATTTGACCATGCTGGTCATTTATGAACATTTGAACATCTTGGCCATGTTCTGTTATAATTTCCACCCGGCACAGCCAGAAGAGGACTGGCCACCCCACATAGCCTGGTTCCTCTCTAGGTTTCTTCCTAGGTTTTGGCCTTTCTAGGGAGTTTTTCCTAGCCACTGTGCTTCTACACCTGCATTGCTTGCTGTTTGGGGTTTTAGGCTGGGTTTCTGTACAGCACTTTGAGATATCAGCTGATGTACGAAGGGCTATATAAATACATTTGATTTGATTTGATTTGAGGTACCGGTACTCAGCTCCAGTGAGCTCCTGCCCAAGTCAAGCACTGCTCAAAGTGTCATACTCTGAATTTGAGATGAGCGCCCTTGACTGTAAACTAGTCCTAGTGTACTGGTGGTCTTACCTTTGCAAAATTCCAACTGATGGACACACTGTTATCATTGGGCTTTATCCCATGTTCTTTCAACTGCCTTTCATTGCAACATACTATATTGCAGCCAAGCACACCCAGTGCCCTGGAAAAAATATTATTAAATGTTTTTTCCCCAAAGATTATAAATGTTTTTTTCCCCAAAGATTATAGCCTTTAAATAAAGTTAAAGTTAAACAATTGGTTAATCCAATTATTATCCAACTATCAAATCAATCTAAATACAAATTTCCCATCTTCCTATTTTTTGCAAAGATGCATCGAGTTCATTACATACGCAATGTTGCCATGATGATCACATCAGTAGTGGGGCGGTGTCATCCAAATGATTGTCCTGTTCTGTAATTCAAATTAAAGTCGATTGGGACAATGACCAATTGGCTCTGCTGTCCATCTGGGACTCGACATTCTGAAGGGGCGTGCGCACTTGAGTTTGTGTTCACGCGGGGGCGTGTCCATGTATCCTATAGGAACATAAATTGCGAACACACCTTGCCAACATTGTGGACAGAGCAACGCACAATTGTAAAAAAAAAAAAAAAATAAAAAAAAAAAAATAAAAAAAAATGTTTTTACAATTGTTAATTTTTTCTTTAGCTCTTTATGCCTTCGTAGCCAACTTGACATTTAATTATACAATTATGCGTTGATTACATGTGGCAATTTGCACTTTGGCAGGTGAAGTCCTACCTGGCATTTTGAATAGCTGTCTTGTATGACTGCAATTTGTATAGATGTAGGCTACAATTGGTGTAGATGAGAGAATAAATGACCTGGCATGCATAGTTGAATATTTTAGGGGAGCAAAACATTTTAAATGGGCTCTTTGAAATGATTGTACAATTATTGGGGATTCTATAGATGTCACAAAATAGATCCGCATCTATCACAGCTAGTTTCTTTCTATAGTGACTGTTAATCAGTGATGCTTAATGTAGTGAGGTACCTAGAGGATTTTAGTTACTTATTAAAATGTTGCCTCATACATAATATAACCAAGTACAGTTAAAGTAAAACAAGTTAAGTTAAATTCTTTTTTGTATTTTTTAAATTTTTTACTTTCAGAGGTCTTAGACCATATCAGGAAAAATGGTGAAGTTGCTTTTTTTGTTGTGCAAATTAACCTTTAAAATGATTTACTTTCAAAAGAACAGAAGGACAGACTTGACAGGATCGAGTGACAAGATAATACCCTGGGTTGCATTGCACTTCTGTGCTGTACGTTCCATAGGTGCTTGCTATCAAGTTCATACGCCTGACCAAACTGCTGGGCCGTACATTGACCCTTGTGTGTAGGACTCCTTTTTTAGTTGGAGGTGTGTCTGCTTCTGTCAAGGGGCATTTTTTTTTATATGGCATATTTAAAATGGTATATTTAAAATTGCACATCTTAAAGAGAACATAAGGAATGGCTATTGACAGGATCGGATCACAGGACAGATCCTGGGTTGCATTGCACTTCTGTACTGTACATACCATAGGTGCTTGCTCTTAAGTTCACAAGCCTGGGTTGTACAGTTTTCACTAGAAACAGGACGAAATGAGAAGGGTTTACCTGAACTTGTCCAATAAGATGCTGCTTTTAATTTTCCATTGCAAATTGTTTTTGTCACCTTGTGCCCTAATGAATAAGACCCTGGTCTGTACCAATACCATTCTCTACTTCTTTCCAAACGCCTCTCTGCAACACTCTTGTATCTCTCCTCAGCTGTCACATTCCTTTATTCTATCCATCTAATAATATCCTGCTAAGCTTCTCAGCCAAAGTTCAGAGGTCACACTGAGACTTGTTTGGAGGAGCTGTCAGACCAATCATACCCCTCTAACCTTTATTTGACCAATCTGCAGCTGTCACTGCAGAGCCACACGAAGATTCAAGTTTGCATAGGCCCTTTCCCCAAATCAACCCGAATGTTTAACTGTACCTACTTGAAAGACCAAACGCTGTGCCTTGCAGTTTGATATTTCACTCCTGCGATCAACCTCGGCATGACAACTAAATGATGTGTCTCGTAATGACTGACTAATTGATCATGCTGACTGTTCACAGTTCCGGCAAAGCCAATCTTGTTGACCCATTGAAAAATGGTTTGTGGAGTATAGTTAGGACTAAACTTTATTGACCTGGGCCAGGTTTCCCAAAAGCATCTTAAGGCTAAGTTAATCATAGAACCATAGGATCCTATGGTTCTAACAATGAACTTAGCATCTTAAAGCTTTTGGGAAAGTGGGCGCAGAACAAAATGACTTTGACCAAACTGTTACCAAACACTTGTTTTTCGCCCTGTGTTGTTTCTGACCACAGGAGGTTGGTGGCACCTTAATTGTGGAGAGCGGACTCGTGGTAATGGCTGGGACGGAAGAGATGGAATTGTATCAGATACCTGGTTTCACAGTTTTATTCCATTCGTCTCCGTTCCAGCCATTATGAGCCGTCCTCCCCTCGGCAGCCTCCACTGTTTCTGACATACTGTACACGGACTCCTTTCTGACATACTTTGACTATTTTGCTGGGCCATACATTGACCCTTGTGTGCAGGACTCATTTTAGGTGGGGGTTTGTCTGCTTGGTGTCACTGGGCAACGCTCCAATATGTTCTGTTCGAACAACGATCGTCACACCGACTCCTCAATCACAAAGATTTGATCTTCCACTGTCGGCGGACTTGATTGGTCTATCTAGCTCTCTCTATATCGTTTCACTAGCTGTCTACAAGAGCCTGCAGTATGGCGAATAGTCTAGACGTGTCTCAACCGTTTGTGAGTGGTGACAACTTAAGTCTCCAGCGTTGACAGTATTTGACTAATGTGGGCCTATCAGTAGTCTGCTCGAGTTAAACAGTAAAGGGAATGGTGCATACCGTACATACAGTATGTATTCCGCTGAACTTTACCCCCCCAAGTTATGCTGCAACTGGGCATTTAAAGGGGAATTACACTCCATGTTCCTGAACTATTTTCATACATTAAGTGGTCTTCTGTTGAAGTCCCTGTTACCCAAGATGCGCACCATGTCATTTACGGTACTCCTCTTTTCCATTATTTTGGGGTTGAGGGAGCTAGATATGCACAACTAATAGTGTGGAGCGTGGATTAATCTTGACATCAGACTACTGGATAGGTAAACGACAAATGTTACACTGACCAGCCTTGTCCCTTCCCTGCTTCTACAATTTGTGTCCTCAACCCGCACTTGTCTGTTCTATGGGTCAGCGCGCTGCACAAACCCAACCATATTAGGCATAAACAAAGGCTCTGGGCTGCAAATGTCAAGTAATTGTTATCAGTCAAGGTTGGCAGGCCTTGTAGAGTTGTCAGTATAGGGCTGCTGCCACCTGCTGGTATGTTCATATGGATACATGGGGATTAATCGTAAAACTATCTGATTTCGCTTCACAGATTTGGGCGTATTGGACGCCTGGTGACCCGTGCCACCGTCAAGTGCGGAGAGGTCAATATCGTTGCCATCTAAGACCCCTTCATCGACTTGGACAAAAGTGTTGAGAACTTTATATAGGCTACAGCTTTATATACTGACAAATATAAAGCAGTATATAAAAGGTATGGAAATTGAAATAAATTGAGAAATATTAACCTGTTTTACTGAAGTCAGACCTTGAGTGGGTCAGGTCTGTTTCGGTTTAACAATAAATATCTCAGGTGCACAAGTTTACTGTACACATATTCAACACCTCCCTAAAGATTGTATGTAATATCACTGACCAGCTCTCTACCACTGTTCCATAGGTCGACATGTTCAAATATCACTCCACCCACGGTGTTTGGAAACACAGTGAAGTGAGGCAAGAGAATGACACGCTGATCATTGGCAACCTCCACATCCCAGTTTTCCATGAGTAAGTGTTGTTCCTTTTCCCTTTTCTCTGTAATTCTAACACTAGTTTTATGGTATAATCCTAACTTCTACCTCTTTGCCATCTTCAGGAGGGACCCTTCCCATATCAAGTGGGGCGAGGCTGGAGCTGACTACGTTGTGGAATCTACCGGTGTGTTCACCACCATCGACAAGGCCTCTGTAAGTACCTCTTCACTAGCAGTAGGTCATATTGACAATGGTCTATACTTGAATTTGGTGGATATATATTTATATATATATAAGACTTCATGGCTATAAGGTTGTGGGTGAGCAGCAAGTGAGCATTGTGTTTTTATGCTGTGAGCATGTATTTTTATGCTGTAAATTGTTTACATTGATTCCTTCATTTTTTCCCTACAGACTGACGATTTTGCATCAGCTGCATGCGACTGAACCAAGCAAGGCAGCCTTGATGCTGTGTATTTGTTGTTACACAAACATACCCGTTGACCTCTCACCCCACCCATCACCCCCACAGGCTCACCTGCAAGGAGGTACCAAGAGAGTCATCATCTCCGCCCCCAGCGCCGATGCCCCCATGTTCGTGATGGGCGTCAACCACCATCATTACGATAACTCCCTGAAGGTTGTCAGGTAAGCCCCTCCCCCTCCACCCATGACATTATTTTAAAGGAGCAGTGTGACATGTACAAACGTTCCTGCCTCAGGGTGACATGTCACATGTACAAACAATTGCTGAAACAGACAGACGCGCACACTCAGTTCCAGCAGGACAAAAATCATCCCCCAGTCTTACAGAGAATGCGAGTATGAGACATGCCCTAAACACATCCTACAATTGCTCACACACTTCAATTAAACTTTGGGACAATATCACTAAACAAGGTCCTGTGTTTGACAGATTTTGGAAAATAACTGTTTTCAACAAGGGTTTTGTAAAGAAACATGTACTCTCATTCTAAGCATTGTTTACTTTCCATAAGCCTTATCTTCAAATTCTATGGAAGTTGCATAACTCCTTGAGGTAAGAAAACAATTCAGATTAGGTAACATGGGAAACTATTTTACTTCGGAAAGGCAGGATTTAATGTGGGTCAAAGGTGGGTGGAGGAGTGACCTGGTGCTGCTGACGATACAGTTGAAATGATGTTGGGTTTTTCCTAGTGGGAGGAAATAGATTATGTTGATAATGATGTCAAGTCCTCACAGCAACGCCTCCTGTACAACTAACTGCCTGGCTCCCATCGCCAAGGTTATCAACGACAACTTTGGCATCATTGAGGGTCTCATGGTAAGAACGGATGATAATTGTGTTAAAAAAAACACAATTATCACACGGACTGGAATGTAGTGATAAAAGTGGGTCAGCACTGATGCTGACATTGAGATCTCGATTAATGTACATTCTAACAACCCTCATGCTTCTGCTCTGCACGAGTCCCGAGTCATGTTTATCGGAGCTCACAACAGAAAAAGAAAATATGGTAAATTTCAGATTTTAACTTCCTGTTTTCTTCCTTTTGGTGCCTAATGAACAAAACCCTGCATAGACTAGCATCCATATCACTTGTTTCCTACCCCAGAACACAGTTCACTCCGTCACAGCCACTCAGAAGAGACTGTTGACGGGCCCTCCGGTAAGCTGTGGAGAGACGGACGTGGTGCCAGCCAGAACATTATCCCTGCCTCCACCGGCGCCGCTAAGGCGGTGAGCAAGGTTATCCCCGAGCTGAATGGGTAAGAACCAATCCAGGACCATTGGTTTCGTAATGGAGGTTTTATGACCATAGTGATAATGGATGGGATTTGTATAGTCCTTTTCACTAAGGGCGAGTCTCAACATTCGAAAGCATGAAAAAAATTATTATAGCCCCTTCCCTCAGCTGTATATCAAAACAAGTGGCAGGGCTGTCATTGTTTTATTATCCCAGAATGTAGATTTAACTGAACCTTCTGACCCACACGAAGCTGACCGGCATGGCCTTCCATGTCCCCACCCCCAACGTGCCCGTGGTTGACCTGACTGTCCGTCTTGAGAAGGCCGTAGACCGTAGACCTGTGGACCGTCGTTGGAGGCTCTGGACTGTGGACCGTCGTTGGAGGCTCCGGACTGTGGACCGTCGTTGGAGGTTCCGGACTGTGGACCGTCGTTGGAGGTTCTGGACTGTGTACCGTTGTTGGAGGCTCTGGGCTGGGAACTGTCGCCGGAAGCTCTGGGCTGGGAACTGTCGCCGGAACCTCTGGACTGGGAACTGTCGCTGGAAGCTCTGGACTGGGAAAACTGTCGCCGGAAGCTCTGGACCGGGAACTGTGGCCGGAAGCTCTGGACTGTGGAGGCGCACTGGAGGCCTGATGCGTGGTGCCGGCATTGGTGGTACCGGGCTGGTGACACACATCTCAGGGCGAGTCCGGGGAGCAGGCACAGGACGTACTGGACTGTGGAGGCACATTGGAGGTCTGGAGCGTAGAGCTTGCACAACGCGTCCTGGCTGGATGCTCACTTTAGCTCGACAGGTGCGGGGCGCTGGCACAGGACGCACAGGGCTGTGAAGGCGTACTGGCGATACAGTGCGTAGAGCCGGCGCAGGATATCCTGGACCGAGGAGACGTACTGGAGACCAGGAGCGCTGAGCCGGCACAACCCGTCCTGGCTGGATGCTCCCTTTAACTACTACTTAAAGGGATAGCTTTCTGGGTTTTTACTGCAATCCTAATTGGTTTGTGTTCTAACTTATTTAAAATACAGACGATTTGTTTAAAATACAGGCTCTACAGAAAGCCCTAATGAAGTAAACTATGTATGGCTTGGGAGTAAAGACATATACTAAAAATCTTTGGGAAACGTTATGTTCCATGAACGTAGATGAACACAGATCTTCTGGAGTGATATTGTGGCAATAGAAGTCTGATTTAAGTATCGACAAGGCATTTTGGGATGTTTTTAGAGAAGCGTGGCAAACACATTCTATGCATTGTTTACTTCACAGGGCTTTCTGTAGAAAACAATCTCTTTAAGTTGATTGTGTCTGTCCTTTCACTCGCTCAGGACAGGACCATGGTAACGTAGCAACTATTGAGAAGAGACCAACTACATCTTTGATTTATGCCCTTCCCTATGCTCCAACTGAGATGATACCAACATCCATAAATTCAAGTCTGTTTAGCCCTGACAATTCTACTACAACGAAGACCACCAGAACTTTTGAGATAACACCATTCTCCTCAATTACAAGTCAGTATACACCCGACCATTCTACCAGTACTGTGAAAACCCCCATTGAGAAAAGAGCAACATCCTCCATTGCCACTGTGAATGCCACTTCCAGTTGCACCACGACACATCAGTCTGATTTTAATGGGTAGATAGATTCCTGTGGGGGGGGGAGGACACGATACATGTTCAAAATGCTATTGGAAGAGGATCTTGTGATGTTAGTAAATATGTCATTCCCTCTGACATTTCAGTGAATGGCAGGCCAGAGATTGACATAGATCAGGTGCTGGGGGGGGGGGGGAATCTACACAAGATGTGTCAGGAATTCATGACCAACAGCAACATCTATCCACACTAAGAGGGCGTGGCCTGTCAGCAAGTCACACTCTTCTCTCCACTGATCCAATGGACAACATTCAACTTTTATTTTTAGTATGTTCTCTATTGTTTTTATGTATGTGTCAAATAAAATCAAATGTATTTTACCATATTTCAGCCCTCCTCGATCAAACAACAGGAAATTGTGTAATGGAGCATGTGTAGCATACATTTCAACTAGGTGTAGGCCTACTTTTGCACAAAGAACAGTCCAAACGTTTCAGTAAGCCAGTAGCCCATAGCTTTTAGACAATATGAGCAGAGAACCTTACAGGCAACGTTATTATGGGCTCTCTCTGACGTCCCCAAGGGATGCTGAGGGTGCCGTAAAACTCCTAAACCGTGAGCCATCTTTGATTGAAATAATGGTGACATAGTTAGACTTACAGACAATAATGCCATTGATATTACTCACGTGTAGGGTAAAATAAACACACAATGTGACATTAATGAAACGTGTCGAGAATTTACTCAAGCCAAGCAGTAGGTGATTGCGCGTTTACACTAGTCATGGCGGTAGTTAAAACCCGCAGTAGCTTGTTTATTTCTGTCTGGCCATGGTCTTGACTGTACTGTTACTTCGGCAGACATCCATCCCTACGCCAAAGTTAGTAGTTGCTCTGCGGCCAGCCAGGTAGCCTTCATCGCTTGATTGCTGCGGCTTTTTCAGTCACTGACGGGTGTAATTTTAGGACGTGGAATATTCTACTTGTTCAATAGCACCTTTTACCTATAGCCTATAAATTATTTTATTTTGTTCAGTTATCTTATTCTGTCCTGGTAGGACGCATATGCTAACTCTTCACAGGGCAAGGCTATTAGGGATAGAGCAAGTAAGGCCATCATTTGCATCAGGAGTTAGCTTTCAAGCTAAATTGAGAAGTCTGTTTTCATGCCGGATTTCGAACATTTCAGATTTTCATACGCAAGCATGAATCCGTTATTGGGGGAGAACGCGTACCTGGTTCAGCAACAGCAGCATAACCAGATGGGCAGCAATTCGGATTCTTCCATGACAGGCCTAGACTCATACGGTGCACCTGACTCAGGCTTCATCTTGGGTGAGCACACTGGCTTTGGACAAGATGGGCTATCTGGCCTGGAATTTAGTGCGCTGCCACCTTCGGGACTCGGGTATCTGCACCTGAACAACATGCACCGTGCGCCGCCGCCCCCCGCAGCGATGGCCCTGCGTAATGACTTGGGCTCCAACATCAGTGTTCTCAAGACCCTGAATTTGCGCTTCCGCTGCTTTTTGGCTAAAGTTCATGAGCTGGAGCGTCGGAATAAAGCTTTGGAGAAACAGCTTCAGCAGGCTTTGGAAAATAATGAGGACAATTCAGGAGAAGGACACAGGAAAAAGCCATTGACTAAGGAAATGGGAGTCCAGACTGGTTTCGTAGGGTCCATCGCAGTTAGACCCGGACATATCCCCCTCCAGAACGTCAATAATTCTGCATACCTGCCCGGAGGCCTTCTCTCTCCATCACTCAACAGGCCTACAACTCCCGTCATTGAGTCCAACAGCAAATCAGTATTTAGGAACTCGACTCTGACTGACTCGAATTGCAACCTCAATTCCAACCAACTCACTCCACATATTTCTATCAGTCCTTTATTAACCCCTACCGATCCTTGCGAGACGATATCCAACATTAACGAGAAATATTTCCGTTTTGGGACTGGTATGTCTACTAACCCGCCTCCCCGGTTCCTTCCCGGCACGGTTTGGTCCTACAACCACGACCGCAGATTTGGCGCGGGGAGAGATTCGCGCATAACATGCACGGGTGTGCCTTGTGCCCAAACGGACGGAGTAGGTGTACAAATCGACACCATCACCCCTGAGATACGGGCCCTGTACAACGTGTTGGGCAAGGTGAAACGAGAGAGGGATGAGTATAAACGCAGGTATGTATGAAGCGGTCTAACCATTATAGTTAAAGGCCTGGGGCTTTAAGCCTATGTTATTGTCAACTGTAGGCCTGATGTGTCATGTCATTTATTGTCTCTATACCCCAGGATTGGCCAACCCTCCTCCTGGAGAGTGAAGGGGTTGTGCAGGCTCCCCCCCAGCTCTAATTACACACCGGATTCTACTAATCAGGGATCCTTTTTATAGTTACAGATACCATAACATCTGTGCCCTTCTGCCAAAGTCTTGTCTAACAGTAGCCTGATTTGAGCCTAATCAACCATAGTGTGTTTTTGCTTTCTTCATACCAAATTACACCCCAGAACACAAGAAAATAACATTACATCATCATGCAAGGTCTACATGATTTGCATACGCATCTTGAAACATAAGGCAGCGCTATATTACAGGCTTTATGGTTGTCCAGCTTATGATCATGCTGCCAAAGTACTACTATCTTAGAACTGAGTTGAAATGAAGAGGCATCATCATCCTCCATAAGTAGGCTTCTGGTTACTCTGTAAACCTTGAAGTGTTTTAGCCACTCTACTTCTTGTCTTCAAATTGCCCCTGTACTTCCCAAGTGATATGCCATTACAAGGGCTTCACTATAGGCTGGTTGGGGATCATAGTTCAAACATGGTTAATCACAGCGTTTAAAAGAACAGCACTGGCCAATCTCTTATCCAATAGGACATTATCTAGAGAGGGCTGAATTGGCTGGGGAGAAGTCAGCAGTACAATGTTTTTTTCTCTCTCACATGGCCTCTCTCTCTCTCTCTCTCTCTCTCCCTCTCCCTCCTCCGCCCATCTGCGTTTCGTCTCACCACCTGCAATGCAGCACTGAACTGAAACCTGTGACCGCTAGTGGGGCCGCTAGCGGCTGTTCACATTATTCTCTCTTTTTCTTGTTCCCACTTTCTCTTCCTCCCTCACACTCTCTCTGTCACTCCCTCTCTTGCTCTCTTTTTCTCACTTGAACCCTCTCCCACTCTATTTCTCTCTTCCACACACAAACTCCCTGTTCCTTTCTCTTTCGCTCTCTCTCTCTCTCTCTCTCACCCCCTCTACCCATCGCATGCGAGCACTCACCTTCTGCAGCGTCTGTGAGAAGATGCCGACATCACTAAATGACACCAGTAACCTTCACTACAGCCTATAACCCACTGTCTGAATGTTAATGGCAACAGGGCAACGTCAACTCTCTGTTCACCAGCCTCTATGCCTTGCCAGCTGAAACACCTTCCTCTAATTCTCTTTTATTGAGAAGGTCAAATTGTTCAACATGGGAACATTTCCAATCATCTGCCGTAGATCGCATGAAAAACAACTGTCTCATAACAATACAATAACATACAATTAGTTTTTGTGTAATAAGTCTCCAGGGTGCTGTGTGAAGCTAGAATAGAATGCAACTTCATTTTACATTCAACTTATACAAAACCGAAAGTAGGGTTCAAGTTCAAGTTATCTTTATTGTCCAAATTGGGAAATTTGTTGTGCAGTCAGGGTTCAACAATATAAAACAACAACATTAAAAACAGTGACAACCATATACAGTTGAAGTCGGAAGTTTACATATACTTAGGTTGGAGTCATTAAAACTAGTTTTTCAACCACTCCACAAATTTCCAAAAATTGTTTACAGACAGATTATTTCGCTTATAATTCACTGTATCACAATTCCAGTGGGTCAGAAGATTACATTCACTAAGTTGACTGTGCCTTTAAACATCTTGGAAAATTACAGAAAATGATGTCATGGCTTTAGAAGCTTCTGATAGGCTAATTGACAACATTTGAGTCAATTGGAGGTGTACCTGTGGATGTATTTCAAGGCCTACCTTCAAACTCAGTGCCTCTTTGCTTGACATCGTGGGAAAATCAAAAGAAATCAGCCAAGACCTCAGAAAAAACATTGTAGACCTCCACAAGTCTGGGTTGTTCTTGGGAGCAATTTCCAAATGCCTGAAGGTACCACATTCATCTTTACAAACAATAGTACGCAAGTATAAACACCATGGGACCATGCAGCCCTCATACCACTCAGGAATGAGACACGTTCTGTCTCCTAGAGATGAACGTACTTTAGTGCAAAAAGTGCAAATCAATCCCAGAACAACAGCAAAGGACCTTGTGAAGATGCTGGAGGAAACAGGTACAAAAGTATCTATATCCACAGTAAAACGATCCTAAATCGACATAACCTGAAAGGCAGCTCAGCAAGGAAGAAGCCACTGCTCCAAAACCGCAATAAAAAAAGCCAGACTACGGTTTGCAACTGCACTTGGGGACAAAGATTGTAATTTTTGGAGCAATGTCCTCTGGTCTGATGAAACAAAAAATAGAACTGTTTGGTCATAATGACCATCGTTATGTTTGGAGGAAAAAGGGGGAGATGCTTGCAAGACGAAGGACACCATCCCAACCATGAAGTATGGGAGTGGCAGCATCATGTCGTGGGGGTGCTTTGCTGCAGGAGGGGGTGGTGCACTTCACAAAATAGATGTTATCATGAGGTAGGAAAATGATGTGGATATATTGAAGCAACATCTCAAGACATCAGTCAGGAAGTTAAAGCTTAGTTGCAAATTGGTCTTCCAAATAGACAATGACCCAAAGCATACTTCCAAAGTTGTGGCAAAATTACTTGAGGACAACAAAGTCAAGGTATTGGAGTGACCTCAATCCTATAGACGATTAGTGGGCAGAATTGAAAAAGCGTTTGCGAGCAAGGAGGCCTACAAACCTGACTCAGTTACACCTGCTCTGTCAGGAGGAATGGGCCAAAATTCACACAACTTATCGTGGGAAGCTTGTGGAAGGCTACCCAAAATGTTTGACCCAAGTTAAACAATTTAAAGGCATTGCTTCCAAATACTAATTGAGTGTATGTAAACTTCTGACCCGCTGGGAATGTGATGAAAGAAATAAAAGCTGAAATAAATAATTCTCTCTACTATTATTTTGACATTTCACATTCTTAAAATAAAGTGGTGATCCTAACTGACAGGGAATTTTTACTAGGGTTAAATTAATTGTGTCAAAATGCAGCAATAAAAATATATTATTTCATTTTATGTGCAGATTCAGAAAGTTTATGGCCTGTGGGATAAAAGACTGGTTGGTCTGGGTGGATGGGTGGGCGTATAATGCGATCGTCTCCCCAAAGGTTAACATATCATAAGTTTTGCAAATTCGTAGCATATAGTGCGTTTTGTAATTCATAACATATTATATGAAATGGGTGATGGACATCCACAATTTAATACATACCATATGAAACATAACATATCATACTAAATGGAGTGTCTCAGATTTACGTACGGAATAATACAAAACGCTATGAGACCAGGTTGAATTTAAAGCATAGGCTACCCACGTATACTGTTAACAACAGGCTACTGTAGGGCTATACACTGCATCCCCACTTGAGCAGACTGATAACAGTGTGTATAAGCAACGTGGACTATGGCACATGCACCCTCCTGGGTTAGGCCACTTCACCTTCAGTAAGTGTTGCAGCAGGGTGCTCTATGTGCATACTACGTGGTGTCCTGTTCCGTAACACAGCTGAGTAAAGGAGATTAGGCACACAACGTGGATATACAAACTCCATCAAACTTTAGAATGAACTGGGTGGTTCATGCTGATTGGCTCACAGCTGTGGTATATCAGACCGTATACCAAGGATATGACAAAACATTTATTTTTACTGGTCTAGTTATTTTGGTAATACAGGAGGTTGGTGGCAGCTTAATTGGGGAGAACGGGCTCGTGGTAATGACTGGAGCGGAATCAGTGGAACGGTATCAAATACACCAAACACATGGTTTCCATGGTGTTTGATGCCATTCCATTTGCGTTGTTCCAGCCCTTATTATGAGCCGTCCTTCCCTCAGTAGCCTCCACGGTTGGTAACTAGTTTATAATAGCAATAAGGCACCTCTGGGGTTTGTGATGCATGGCCAATATACCACGGCTAATGGCTGTATCCAGGCACTCTGCGATGCATCGTGCAGAAGAACAGCCCTTAGCCGTGGTATATTGGCCATATACCACACACCCTCGGGCCTTATTGGTTAATTGAACCGCATGAGCACAACACTGTAGCCTATAGGAGATGGTATTAGGCCATCTGCCTCTATCTGTTATTTGTAACTTTTTTACATACATTTTTATTTAACCTTTATTTAACTAGGCAAGTCGGTTAAGAACAAATTCTTATTTACAATGACGACCTACCGGGGAACAGTGGGTTAACTGCCTTGTTCAGGGGCAGAATGACATATTTTTACCTTGTCAGCTTGGGGATTTGATCCAGTGTTACTATCATACTATTTGTGAGACATTGTTGCCTTTGACAACGTTATCTACACTCAGTCACAGATGGTCGGGAAAATTGAGGTACTAGAATAGCCTAAATAGACAATAATGGTGATTGTGGTATTGAACTGCTAAAAGCGGGTGTGTAATTGGAAGTTGTCTGCCCAGAAGAGACAGTGATGATAGTGCGATGTTGTGGTGATGACTTCCTCATCCATCTCCATTCTCATCTATATGATCACTGTGTGTGTGTGTGTGTGTGTGTGTGTGTGTTTCAACAGATGGGAGGAAGAATATACATTCAGAGTGGACCTCCAGGAGAAAGTGGCTGAGCTGGAGGAGGTAAGCCCTTAGCTGTGTCAATGATAAAGAAAGTGGCTGAGCAGGAAGAGGTAAGCCCTTAGCTGTGTCAATGATAAAGAAAGTGGCTGAGCAGGAAGAGGTAAGCCCTTAGCTGTGTCAATGATAAAGAAAGTGGCTGAGCTGGAGGAGGTAAGCCCTTAGCTGTGACAATGATAAAGAAAGTGGCTGAGCAGGAAGAGGTAAGCCCTTAGCTGTGACAATGATAAAGAAAGTGGCTGAGCAGGAAGAGGTAAGCCCTTATCTGTGTCAATGATAAAGAAAGTGGCTGAGCAGGAAGAGGTAAGCCCTTAGCTGTGTCAATGATAAAGAAAGTGGCTGAGCTGGAGGAGGTAAGCCCTTAGCTGTGTCAATGATAAAGAAAGTGGCTGAGCTGGAGGAGGTAAGCCCTTAGCTGTGTCAATGATAAAGAAAGTGGCTGAGCTGGAGGAGGTAAGCCCTTAGCTGTGACAATGATAAAGAAAGTGGCTGAGCAGGAAGAGGTAAGCCCTTAGCTGTGACAATGATAAAGAAAGTGGCTGAGCTGGAGGAGGTAAGCCCTTAGCTGTGTCAATGATAAAGAAAGTGGCTGAGCTGGAGGAGGTAAGCCCTTAGCTGTGTCAATGATAAAGAAAGTGGCTGAGCTGGAGGAGGTAAGCCCTTAGCTGTGACAATGATAAAGAAAGTGGCTGAGCAGGAAGAGGTAAGCCCTTAGCTGTGACAATGATAAAGAAAGTGGCTGAGCTGGAGGAGGTAAGCCCTTAGCTGTGTCAATGATAAAGAAAGTGGCTGAGCTGGAGGAGGTAAGCCCTTAGCTGTGTCAATGATAAAGGGCAACATATGTAACAGTTTAACTTTCGTCCGTCCCCGAACCAGGGACCCTCTGCACACACCGACAACAGTCACCCACGAAGCATCGTTACCCATCAGAGCGAGTGACGTCACCGATTGAAACGCTATTAGCGCGCACCACCGCTAACTAGCTAGCCATTTCACATCGATTACACTCACCCCCCTTTTGATCTCCTCCTTTTCCACAGCAACCAGTGATCCGGGTCAACAGCATCAATGTAACAGTTTAACTTTTGTCCGTCCCCTCGCCCCGGGCTCGAACCAACGAAGCATCGTTACCCATCGCGCCACAAAAGCCTCGGCCTCTGCAAGGGGAACCACTACTTCAAGGCCTCAGAGCGAGTGATCTCACTGTTTGAAACGCTATTAGCGCGCACCACCGCTAACTAGCTAGCCATTTCACATCGGTTACGCATACATGTTTTAATAAATTACATATAGCCATTGATTCTTGAAAAACAAAACATATGTAAATGCCTCGTGAGCTTAGTTCAACAGTCAAACCCCCTCAGAACCCAAAATAGAAGTGGGTTTTACTCCATTGTTGGTAAACAATGTCATTTTTAACAAACACTGTATAGTGTAGCTTTAAAACATGGTAAAACTATCATTTTGAACTCATGGATGGCGAGTCCTTGTGTCCATAGCACCGTCTATGAATTTGATAGTGATTGCATTTCTCCGAACCCCCCATCCCTAAGCTGTGTACCTAAAAAGCTGGAGGGCGACTGCTTTGTTATCGTTTGAACTGCAGGTTACCCCATTTTTAAATTTCCCATCACACTAACATTATGATTCCACCTCAGATCAGCTGGGTTGATTGGAAAGCAGTAGTAGAGAGATAGTGTATTGTGTAACTTGAGCTGGAAAGAACTACAAATTAACTATGCAATACACCACCCATTCTATTTATTATGCATACTTAATCAGTTATGTTATGTCATACTTTGTGTGTGTGTGTGTGTGCGTGTGCGTGTGCGTGTGCGTGCACAGGATCTCCAGGAGAGTGAGGTGTGTCAGGATGAGCTGGCTCTCAGGGTGAAACAGCTGAAAGCTGAGCTGGTCCTCTTCAAAGGCCTAATGAGCAACGTAAGTCCCTCATAGCAACGTTGGAATAGCTCACTCAAGTTGTTGAGATTTGTATACCTCAAAAGTAGTCCCATGAGAGTTGGCTTAGAATAGGAATTTTGCCATACTCACTTTTGAGTTATAAAATCGTAGAACATCTCTAATTGTAACACATTGGTGCGGTTTACTTCAAAAATGTATTTTAAAATACAAATAAGATTTGGGAACACATATTTCCTATTGCGATGGTCACTCACTCTCCTCTCCTTCTCTCTATCAGAACCTGTCAGATCTGGACAGTAAGATCCAGGAGAAGGCCATGAAGGTGGACATGGACATCTGTAGACGCATCGACATCACGGCTCGCCTGTGTGATGTGGCCCAGCAGAGGAACTGTGAAGACATGATCCAGATCTTCCAGGTCAGGACTGCTTATATACAACTAACTATACTATATGTTAGGTAGCCCCAAGACACTGATATGAGATCAGTTTAGCGTTTACCACCATAATGGTTAAGTGTCGGATTCTAGATCTGTTGGAGCAATCGTCGATTGGTATAATTACAGCATGACCCATTCTGTGAAAGCAAGTCCACTCATATCTTCTAGGTCAACTCATGTTAATTACACCTTTATTACACTGCTATTACACTGTTATTCCACCTTTATCTAGCAGATGGCCACACCTCCTTCCACTCTGACTCGCCGGCCCCGAAAGCAGGCGGCCCAGTCGGTTAAAGGCGGTGATGGGGATGAACCAATCAGCATCTCTGAGAGCGAGAGGGGCAATGATGAGGAGTCATGTAGCACGTCAGCCAATCAGATCAACGAGGAGATGCAGAGGATGCTGAACCAGCTGTGAGTCCTAACTATGTGGAAATGGTCAGTAATCGAGGTCTGATAAAGTCTCAATCACCACAACTGGGGAGACACTCTAAATTTCAGACCATGATTATTTGAATCAGGACTGTTAGAGTTGGTCTGGATTAAAAGCTTGCACACTGCTCATCACCAGGACTAGTCTGTCACTTGTAAGCAATGAGCGGACCAGAGTCGGCCAGTAAACTACACTGAACAAAAATATAAACGCAACACGCAACAATTTGAAAGATTTTACTGAGTTACAGTTCATAAGGAAATCAGTCAATTGAAATAAATTAATTAGGCCCTAATCTATGGATTTCACATGACTGGGAATACAGATATGCATCTGTTGGTCACAGATACCTTAAAAAAAATAGGTAGGGGTGTGGATCAGAAAACCAGTCAGTATCTGGTGTGACCACCATTTACCTCATGCAGCCCAACACATGTCATTCACATTAAGTTGATCAGACTGTTGATCGTGGTCTGTGGCATGTTGTCCCACTCCTCTTCAATGGCTGTGTGAAGATGCTCGATATTGGTGAAACTGGAAGACGCTGTCGTACACGTCGATCCAGAGCATCCAAAACTTGTTCAATGGTTGACATGTCTGGTGAGTATGCAGGACATGGAAGAACTGGGACATTTTCAGCTTCCAGGAAATATGTACAGAATATGAGGTGATGGCGGCGGATGAATGGCACGACAACGGGCCTGAGGATCTCGTCACGGTATCTCTGTGCATTGAAATTGCCAGCAATAAAATACAATTGCATTCGTTGTCCTTAGCTTATGCCTGTCCATACCATAACCCCACTGCCACCATGGGGCACTCTGTTGAAAACTGTCGCATCAGCAAACCGCTCGCCCACACAGCGCCATACACGCTGTCTGCCATCTGCCCAGTACAGTTGAAACCGGGATTCATCAATGAAGGGCACACTTCTCCAGCCTGCCAGTTGCCATCATAGGTGAGCATTTGCCCACTGAAGTTGGTTTCAACGCCGAACTGCAGTCAGGTTAAGGCCCTGATGAGGATGACGAGCACACAGATGAGCTTCCCTGAGGCGGTTTCTGATAGTTTGTGCAGAAATTCTTTGGTTGTGAAAACCCACAGTTTCATCAGCCGTTTGGGTGTCTGATCTCAGACCATCCCACAGGTGAAGAAGCCGGATGTGGAGGGCCTTGGCTGGCGTGGTTACACGTGGTCTGCGGTTGTGAGGCCGGATGGATGTAATGCCAAGTTCTCGAAAACGATGTTGCAGGGGGCTTACGGTAGAGAAATTAACATTCAATTCTCTGGCAACAGCTCTGGTGGACGTTCCTGCAGTCAGCATGCCAATTGCACGCTCCCTCAAAACATGAGACATCTGTGGCATTGTGTTGTTTGACAGAACTGCACATTTTAGACTGGCCTTTTATTGTCCCCAGCACAAGGTGCACCTATGTAATGATCATGCTGTTTGATCAGCTTCTTGATATGCCACACCTGTCAGGTGGATGGATTATATTGACAAAGGAGAAATTCTCACGGGCAGGAAAAATCAGAGAAATAAGCTTTTTGTGCGTATGGAACATTTCTGGGATCTTTTATTTCAGCCGGTGAAACATGGGACCAACACGTTACATGTTGAGTTTATATTTTTGTTCAGTATGTAAATATATGTATAACTAGTAAGCCATACTATTGCAGGAGGGAGTGTGAGTTTGAGGACGACTGTGACAGCTTGGCCTGGGAGGAGACTGAGGAGACTCTGCTGCTGTGGGAGGATTTTCCAGGATACACTCTGGGAGCAGTGGAGACCCAGGGAGAGGTAGGCCACTATACCTGCCACTAGCCACTGGCTGATTTTGAGTTTTGTATTTACCACTGTAATGGTTAATGTTAGGAGCTGGCTAGGTACGCTGATCCCAGAACTGTGTTAAAGGGTGTGTTTCACTGTACTTCCTGCTTATTAATTATTCTTATGGTTGGGCTGCCTTGTCTATGTGTCTCTGTCCTACTTTAAACATTGCATGTATGACTGTGACATTGACATGTCCTGATCCGTGGATCACAGTGTAAATTAGATAAGCTGGTAGCAAGCACACACACACACACACACAGAGAGAGAGGCAGGGCAATAGAGACACTTTGGAATTGAGCTGTACTTATGCAATGGATTGGCAGTATATTACATTTCCATATACTGATTGACATTCCTTTTATCTCATGTATATTAGGCAAATAAGCACAAAACAATGTGTTTCTCTCCCTCACACGCACACACACACACACACACACCACGCAGCAGCAGGAGGAGTCCATAGAGAAGGTGATAAAGGACACAGAGTCCCTCTTCCAGACTAGAGAGAAGGAGTATCAGGAGACAATCGACCAGATCGAGGTGAGACACACCCAAACATACAAAAGCCCTTCTCTTAAGTACCACAGTTGTCCCCCTGCAGATTGTACAATATGAGGACTTTGCTGCAGGATAAGGCTATTTATAAGCCTGCAGAGATGTAAACAGAGCCGTAAATACATAGACGTGATGATAGATGATGGAAACGAACAAGTCAGCCATTCCATGTGCTTACATGAATCACTGTTGAAATGAGTTCCTATGTAGATAAGATGCATTGAAGTAACAAATTGAAGGTAGTGTAGTCTTTCCAGAGGCTCTCCTCTTGCTTGCTCATTTGCTAGTTTCTCTGTTCCCCGTGGCAACGATAGGAAGTACAAATACAATCGACCTAAAAGAAGACAACAAACTAGGAAAAAAAAGATTTATGCAAACGACTGCAGCCTTTTGGTTTTGCGCTTGCAAAGATCCTGCCCCTCATCACTCCAACATGTTTGTGGTGACACTTCAAAACCAGACAGCAAACTTACAGTATGGATTGTCTCACGTTACGTCTCCACAGTTGGAGCTGGCCACTGCTAAGAGTGACATGAACCGACACCTGCACGAGTACATGGAGATGTGTTCCATGAAGCGAGGCCTGGACGTGCAGATGGAGACGTGCAGGAGACTCATCACCCAGAGTGGGGACAGGTATCAGACACCTCCGCATGGTGCTGAACGCTCACCCTAGACGCTCAAAGATACCCTAGGTTTGAGATACCTGTATGAGATATCCAATCGGTCAACGAGATACACTAGAGATACCTAGAGATACCCTAGGGATACCTAGGGATACCCTGGTATTAGATACCAGAAAGAGGTAAAAGATAGCAAGAGGTCAAATCAAAATCAAATCAAATGTTAATTTGTCCCATGTGCCGAATACAACAGGTGTAGGCTTTACCATGAAATGTTTACTTACAAGCCCTTAACCAACAATGCAGTTTTAAGAAAATAAGAGTTAAGAAAAGATTTACTAAATAAACTAAAGTAAAAAAAAGTAACACAATAAAATAACAATAACGAAGCTATATACAGGGGGTACCGGTATCAAATTAAATCAAATGTTATTGGTCACATACACATGGTTAGCAGATGTTATTGCGAGTGCAGCGAAATGCTTGTGCTTCTAGTTCCGACAGTGCAGCAATATCGAACAAGTTATCTAACAATTCCCCAACAACTACCTAATACACACAAATATAAGTAAAGGAATGGAATAAGAATATATACATATAAATATATGGATGAGCAATGACCAAGCGGCATAGGCAAGATGCAATAGACGGTATACAATACAGTATATACATATGCGATGAGTAATGCACGATATGTAAACATTATTAAAGTGGCATTATTAAAGTGACTAGTGTTCCATTTATTAAAGTGGCCAATGAGTTCAAGTCTGTATGTAGGCAGCAGCTTCACTGTGTTAGTGATGGCTGTTTAACAGTCTGATGGCCTTGAGAAAAAAAAGCTATTTTTCAGTCTCTCTGCCCCAGCTTTGATGCACCTGTACTGACCTCGTCTTCTGGATGGTAGCGGGGTGAACAAGCAGTGGCTCAGGTGGTTGTTGTCCTTGATGATCTTTTTGGCCTCCTGTGACATTGGGTGCCGTAGGTGTTCAGGAGGGCAGGTAGTTTGTCCCCGGTGATACGTTATGCAGACCTCACTACCCTCTGGAGAGCCCTGTGGTTATGGGCGGTGCAGTTGCCGTACCAGGCGAGGATGCAGCCCGGCAGGATGGGTACCATAGGTATCCTGTAAAAGTGTGTGAGGGTTTTAGGTAACAAGCCAAATTTCTTCAGCCTCCTGAGGTTGAAGAGATGCTGTTGTGCCTTCTTCACCACACTGTCTGTGGTCACATTGGCACGGTACCGAGTCGGGGGTACAGGTTAGTCGTAGTAATTGAGGTAATATGTACATGTAGGTAGGGGTAAAGGGACTATGCATGGATAATAAACAGGTGGGGGGGGGGTCAATACAAATAGTCCGGGTAGCCATTTGATTCATTGTTCAGCAGTCTTATGGCTTGGGGGTAGAAGCTAATGAGCCTTTTTGGACCTAGATTTGGCACTCAGGTTAAATCTTTAATTCTCCCAACTGTACTGATAGATTTCATACAGTATATTAAAGAGATGTGGATGTAGGTCTGTCTATGCAATACTAGACAGACAGAAATGCTAGTGACAGAAGAACAATATTCTATTCCACGATGCCAGAGGTACAACATATCACACAATGGCATCGATAAACACACAAGATTGTAGACAGGTATACGCAATGGAGAATACAGGTACTGTCATTAGCCACACTGTACCTCCCTGTACTATCGTTACATTGACCCGTCTGTGAGTATGGTAGCCTGGTCCCAGATCAGTTTGTGCTGTTTTGCCATCTCCTATGGTCATTATTACTCCAATGACCATAGGAGTTGGCAAGACATCTCAACAGATTTGGGACCAGGCTATGAACACGGACCGTTGAGTCATCTTGTCTCGAGAACATTCATTGCCTGTTGTATTGACTCCACCTCTCTGTCTCCCTTTCAGGAAATCTCCCCCTCTCATTACTGTGGCAATGGAAGACTCTGATGACGGAGAGAAGGAGTGGAAAAAGGCGTCCCCACCCGCAGACTCTGAAAGTGATGAACCCTACTGTGAAACACAGGTTAATTGTGGTACGGTCCCTCACTTACCATGGAGGAAGTCCTAATCCTTCCTGATAATGCCCTGTAGATGTACCATAGTCTGGATAGTGCTGCTGTTTACATTTTTTGCCATCAATTATGTCAAACTAGCAGACTCTTTCCAGGGCCATATGTCGCCACTGCCCTCTTGTGGTTCAGGTTATTACAACACCTAATCTGAGGATAGGACTAAATGGCACTTAAAAACATTTCAATGAATTTCTTAACATTGTGCTATTTATATCTCTTCTTATATGATATGAACGATCAAAATATATACATTTTCGTTAAGTTTGCACATTGACCTTGCTGTTTGTAGCAAGGTCCAACCAAAAACTATTTTGCACACAGTTTTTGTGGAATAAATGCCTTATGTTACATTGCAGTTACAGATTTGAAACCACAGCTGCATTTTTGATGGCAAACAAAAAAAAAATAGCAAGCTATTTGCACAGCAAGTAATTATCTAGTAGTCTGTTGCAGTCAAACAAAATGAGCATTTGCTATGTGCTAAAGGGAAAGGACCTAGCTGTTGATAGTCATCTATGAAAATGTATTTTCTTTATAATGAATGTCCTTCTCATGATCTATTTTCCCTTTTTAAAAGAATGGATACCACTTCTAGGAAACCTGTAGAAAGATTGCTTAAAAAGGCTTTACATCCTTCAACACTCGTATATGCACAACATGTTATTAACAGAAGTTCACAACATTTGTATTTATGTTGAATTTATTATCATTTACTTTATTTGATTACATATTCATACATACTTGATTCATTTATTTCAGCACTTTTTCAGTCATCATTGAAATTCAGATAGCTATGTATTTTTTAAATATTAAAATAACTATAAAGAAAGTATGATAGTTGATAGATGTTTTGTATATGAAATGCAGAGGATAATATTATGTAGTTTTGCAAAGATAATTCACAAAAGCCATTGCTATAAAGTTTAGAGTTAAAAGTAAAACATTGGTACCGTTAGCTTTGCACTGTCATGCACATTGCTGGGATTCCAAGCTATAAGCAAACATAGAAGCATACTGCATTAGACCCATGGATAGTGTTGATATCACAACCCACATACATAAGTCCTACAAAAGCACACACTCAATGCTAGCGTATCAATCCCCAGCCAGCAGTGACTTTATCTTGAACTCAAAAAAGCTCTCTGATCAATCAACGGGGGAATCAGACTGCTATTTTGGTGCACTTTTAAAATGGACAGCCAAGAGGTATGAGTTTAAAGGCCGTGGAGGGAGAAGTAGGCTAGAGTAGATGTTGGTCCTGTTCAGGACAATCTAACATACTGCTAGCAGGCGAATAACTTCTTTGGGAGCTCGTTCAAGGGCACTCAAACTGTGACATGTTTTATGTAGTAGCACATGAGACCTTCATTATCTGAACACGGGCAGTGTGTTTAACCATCTGCTTTATGAGATCTGTGGTTTTGCCTCTGGATGTGGCACAGTTTCATTGCACTTGAACATGCTCAGTGTTTACAGTTGGAGAAAACGTAAAACAGAAAACATATCTAGGGCTCGATTCAAATCAGTAGCGCGGAAGATCAGCGTTACAGCGCGATTGACATTTAAAAGCAATGTCTCCGCGTTCGGCTCAATCAGAAACGACCTTTACATTTCAATCACATTACAACACAGATTGTCCGCGCTCCGGATTGAATCGAGCCCTCCTTTGTTTATTGATGTCTGAAAGCCTATTGTAAATACTCCCCCCCTTCCCTATATTGTACAGTTTGTAAATCTCCATATCTATATTCAACAGTAATGATAAACACTGTATAAAAACTGCAAACATATAACACCTGTACTAGCTGTTACTGAATGTAAATAACATGTCAATGTACACTGAGAAGACAAATCCATGTAAGAGAAGCCAGGAATGCATGGAAGAGATTTCAGAAAGCGAAAAGGTGGCCATTGTATAGGGAGTGTCTTTGCGTGTTCTGAGACTAGCTTCGTTGGTGTGCATGTACCTCTGTCTAGTGCTGTCTGTCTTGTATTGCAATAATGTTTCAGAGTTTACTTGTTCGCCTCTCTGGGGAATCAAAACATATCTTTCATATTATAAAACTTGAATGTCTGCCTAGTAAATTCTCTCATCTTTACCGCAAAAGAGTAAACACGGAAGAAAACAACAACAGCAAAAGCCGTCTTAAAACTTGCATCGCCATAGCCATCAATAGACTGCCATACCTCGTCATGCAACTGTGTACAGAAGCTCAGCAAGTAAACTTTTGAAAACATCAATGTTGAAATATGAATATTAGCAACAGCTGTGTGAGAATTACGATTAAATGTGGTGAAAGAGTTGAACATTACATTTCCAGTCTCAAATTATATACACAGAGTATACCAAACATTAGGAACAACTTCCTAATATTGAAACAGCACCAATTCATCGGGGAATGGACTCTACAAGGTGTCACAAGCATTCCACAGGGATTCTGGCCCATGTTGACTCTAATGCTTCTGACAGTTGTGTCAGGTTGGCTGGATGTCCTTTGGGTGGTGGACCATTCTTGACGGGAAACGGTTGAGCGTGAAAAACCCAGCAGCGTTGCCGTTCTTGACACCAACCGGTGTGCCTGGCACCGACTACCATACCCCGCACTTCAATCTTTTGTCTTGCCAATTCACCCTCTGAATGGCACAATCCTTGTCTCAATTGTCTCAAGGCTTAAAAATCATTCCTAAACTTGTCACCTCCCCTTCATCTACACTGATTTGAAGTGGATTTAACAAGTGACATCAATAAGGGATCATAGCTTTCACGCAGGGGTGGGCAACTCCAGTCCTCGGGGGCCTGATTGGTGTCACACTTTTTCTCCATCCCTAGCAAACACATCTGATTAATCAAATTGTATTCTAAACTGAAGATCATGATTAGGTGATTATGGGAGTCAGGTGTGTTAGCTGGGGCAGGGGCAAAACTGTGACACCAATCAGGCCCCCGAGGACTGGAATTGCCCACCCCTGACTGGTCAGCCTATGTAATGGGAAGAGCAGGTGTTCTTCATGTTTTGTACACTCAGTGTGTGTCGGTCAACATGATTGAAATGCAGGTGACTTACAAATATGAATTTGTCAAACAGCAGCATTGTATGGAGACGTTATAATGATTAAGTGGTTGCAAAAAGAAGACTTGTACTCCGTTGAGACCAATATAATTGATCTGGGACTGTGTATACCATGTATCTGTGTAACATCACAACCTCCAGGTTTCTGGAAACAATAGGAAAACAATCAATGTATTAATGGAAGTGCTGTACAAAATAAAATATCTTGAAGGAGACGGTGGTCCCTGGAGTTGTATTTGTTTCCATTCATTTCCATGGCTGTAGTTTGTTTTCCTTGGGCATACCCCCTAATGATTTTATCATTCGCTTTCCATTTGGACTTTCCTAAAATAATGAAATTATGTAAAAAAAGGAGGAAGCACCAAAGCAAATCAAGGAGTGAGCACTAAAACAACCCTAAAAACAGAGAACAAGCCCATTGCAAAAACATTCATTTACCAGTTCAGCGCATTTAAACCCTGTACCAGTAATCATTTGTGCCCTCTGGCTGAAAGGAAAACTGTTGCATTGTGAACTTTGAAGTCTTTGTGGACTCCGAGGAGACATTGCTCGAAAGCACGTCTGCTACGTGGCCTCTGCAGCAGCTGCGCTCAACTTCATCACAATCTGCTGCCTACACTGTATTTCTCGCTTCTGCGTTGAGCTTGAAGCGGCCAGTAGACACACGGATACAGACACCCACAAACACTTTATGTTGAGCTCCATTTCTGTTTCGCAGTGGATTTACTTAGACACTGACATGGCGTACTTTCAAGCGTTGTTGATCTGAGAAAAACAAAACAAAGCAGCAGGCTATCCCTAGAGGTTCACAAAGGCAAGTCAGAGCAACTGTCGTTTTTTTTAATGGAATTATCATTTCTGAGAGAGACAGCACGTTTCCGCTTCCATTTCCGTTCACTATATTTTTGCAATAGTCGACAATATAGACTCTAAACTTTGACTTTTAAAAAATATATACAAATATATGGTTGTAAAATAGATACATTAGTCATGTAGTAATCAATAAAATGTTAAACAAATCAAAATATATTTTATATTTGACATTCTTCAAATAGATACCCTTTGCCTTGATGACAGCTTTGCACACTCTTGGCATTTTCTCAACCAGCTTCATGAGGTAGTCACCTGGAATGCATTTCAGTTAACAGGTGTGCCTTCTTAAAAAGTTAATTTGTGGAATTTCTTTCCTTCTTAATGCGTTTGAGCCAATCAGTTGTGTTGTGACAAGGTAGGGTTGGTATACAGAAGATACAATTTGATAAAAGACCAAGTCCATAATATGGCAAGGACAGCTCAAATAAGCAAAGAGAAATGACAGTCCATCATTACTTTAAGACATGAAGGTCAGTCAATACGGAAAGTTTCAAGAACTTTGAAAGTTTCTTCAAGTGCAGTCGCAAAAACCATCAAGCGCTGTGATGAAACTGTCTCTCATGAGGACCGCCACAGGAAAGGAAGACCCAGAGTTACCTCTACTGCAGAGGATAAGTTTATTAGCGTTACCATCCTCAGAAATGGGCAATTAACTGTACCTCCCAAATAAATGCTTCACAGAGTTCAAGTAACAGACACATCTCAACATCAACTGTTCAGAGGAGACTGCTTGAATCTGACCTTCATGGTCGAATTGCTGCAAAGAAACCACTACTAAAGGACACCAATAATAGGAAGAGACTTGCTTGGGCCAAGAAACACGAGCAATGGACATTAGACCAGTGGAAATCTGTCCTTTTGTCTGACGAGTCCAAATTTGAGATTTTTTGTTCCAACTGCCGTGACTTTGTGAGACACAGAGTAGGTGAACGGATGATCTCTGCATGTGTGGTTCCCACCGTGAAGCATGAAGGAGGAGGTAGGATGGTGTGGGGGTGCTTTGATGGTGACCCAAAACACACCTGCAGGCTGTGTAAGGGCTATTTGACCAATAAGGGGAGTGATAGAGTGCAGCATCAGCTGACCTGGCCTCCACAATCACCCAACCTCAACCCAATTGAGATGGTTTGGGATGAGTTGGACCGCAGAATGAAGGAAAAGCAGCCAACAAGTGCTTAGCATATGTGGGAACTCCTTCAAGTCTGTTGGTAAAGCATTCCAGGTGACTACCTCATGAAGCTGGTTGAGAGAATTTCAAGAGTGTGCAAAGCTGTCACCAAGGCAAATGATGGCAACTTTGAAGAATCTAAAATATATTTTGTTTAATGCTTTTTTGGTTACTACATGATTCCATATGTGTTATTTCATTCTTATGATGTGGTCACTATTATTCTACAATGTAGAAAATAGTAAAAATAAATAAAAACCCTTGAATAAGTAGGTGTGTCCAAACGTTTGACTGGTACTGCATATGGTTGTAAAAAAATAATACATATAAAAATATACAGAATATTTTTTTACAACCATCGATTGGGCCGGTTATATCTACCGCTGTGTACAGACTGCGAGTTGTGCGTCAAAGACGCGTCGACATTTTCCACAGGCGTCGGCTCGCAGAGAGTTTGTAAGAAATTGGACAAAAGTGACAGAAACCGGCTGGAATTCTTCGGAATATTGAAACAATCGTTCCCTTGCCTGTGGATAGTACTACTTTCTCAAATATACTGTATCTCTCTCTGTCTTTTTTGTGCCCCCACTCTCTACTCCCCCTTGACCGCGGATTATTATAAAGCAGCTACCATCGACATGTGAGTAAATGTGTTTTTTAGTTCAGCTAAATGTATATGATATGTCTCCGATAGAGACATAGACTACAGCGTTTTGAATACTTATTTAAGGATGTTAGAGTAATTGTATTGTTGTGTCAACTAATTGCAATTATGGATTGTTTTACTGCTAAGACTAAACATCTGTTGAAATAGTTCATTGCTATTATATATTCATTTTAGGATTCGAATAGTTTACCCAAACGTAAAATATACCACAGAAAGTAGGCCTATTGCAAATTAATATTAGGCTACATGTCTCTCAGTCTCACAATATCAATAGTAGAATGACTCCTTCACAATGACTCAGTCAATATTCATCATCCATCTTCTTTATGAAGCTAGCTGTTGTAATATTTTTAAAAAAATTATATATATATATATATATATATATATATATATGATTTTTAGTTGTTTTTGTTGTAATTTGTATAATAATTAGTGTACAGCACCTTGCCTGGTTTGTTAATCTGGAGCAAAATGCATCCATCTTTGAAAAGAGCAGCCTTCACGGCTTTTTTCCCTCTAATCTCTCTCCATTTTGCTAGTGGAAATCAAGCCTGTCTAATACAGACTCTGTACCAAATCAAATCAGAGTGGTTGTTTGCTCAGGATGTGGCTCAGACATGATGAGAGAACAGGCCTCTATGATTGGCTTTTCTAGTTTAAACATCACATGTATCATTTTCTACCATAGCCGATATATTTCGCATTCATTCAGTCTTTGTGCTTATTTGTCCTTAGTGTTTGAAGAGGGCTATTTCAGCAGTTAAGTTATTCTTCACTTAGACACCATTGCTAGTATTGCCTACTTACTATGCTGTATGGCTTAGCAAGATCAAATCAAAATCAAATCAAAGTCTATGCGGGTGCAGGGAAATGCTTATGTTACTAGCTCCTGACAATGCAATAACATTTCAAACAGGTACACAAATAATACATAATACTTACTTTTATCATTCATTTTCCTTACCAGTTTTGGTGCGGTTTTGGCAGTTGTTGTTGTTAGTAAGTTAATGCCTCTCTCTACACAGGTCGACCACAGACGCAGGAACCCCGGGGGCCCCTGAGGGAGAAGGGGGCCCCCCAGCCCCAGCCCCCAACCTCACCAGTAACCGACGACTGCAGCAGACGCAGGCACAGGTGGACGAGGTAAGACTCAAAGAAGAGTACCATTTTTGAAGTGTTGATCTTTTGATATGTCAGCGCGATTACTCATTTAGGCAGTCCTGTAAACAACCTTTATTGGTCAAAAATGTACAGAATACTCATGTGTGAAGTGAACAATTATAAAGACCGTGTGGAAGGTGGGATGAAACAGTAATGATGGGGATGAATAGAGGGGAGGATGAAAGGATAAAGCCAGGGGAAAAGAAGAGATGAAGGATACTGCGTTTTCTTTATTGTTGTGTGACGAAAGATGACAATTGTTCCTGAGAGAATCAAATTCAAGAACGATGGGAGGACGGGGTCCTAAGTGGAGGAGATGGGCAAGGGGGTGGGAGGCAGTGGTCCGTAAAAGGAAGAATGATCGAAGAAAAGAGGGATGAGTCAGTGAGAGTTTACAAGGGCATAAACCTTGATCACAGAATATTCTCTGGTCATCTGTATGAGGTGTACACATCCTTTCCAATCACTCATAATGAGGATGACGAGGGCCCATAGAGGTAAACACTTTCCTAATGAAATACCGGATCATTCAACCAGTGTGTGCTATGCAGGTATTCTTATTTTTCCTATTGTTTGTACGCCACACCTGTTTGTTGGATGTTGGTGCACTAGTTTTGAAATAACTCACTTCTTGACCGTTCATTCAGAAATGCTGACAATTCTCACCACCTGTGGCATCAACAATTGTAGTGGAGGCTCACATCATTTCTTCTCAGTCAATTGATTCCTTGACCATTGGGTAACTAATGCTGACTGTCCTCAACTCTCAGTGACATTGATATTTACATTCTGATAAGACGTGATTGATTACCTTCTCATTGAGCAATGCCGACTCTGTCCCTTCCTCGCCGTCTACTGTACATTAGTGACACTGGCAGTTAAAAGTTCACATTAGTTCTATTCAGTAAGAATTGATTTCTCGACTGTTAGGTGCAATGCTAGCCTCGACTGCAGATGTTCTATAGGTAACTGCCAAAATAATGGAAACACTTGAGTAAGTGAAGGATACAAAGTAATTTGAAAGCAGGTGCTTACACACAGGTGTGGTTCCTGAGTTAATTAAGCAATTAAAATCCCATCATGCTTATGGTCATGCATAAAATTATAAAATTGCTGGGCAGGCTAATATTTTGGTTACCTTGACTACGCCCCCACAGGATGGCAATGCCCCCATCCACGGGGTATGAGTGGTCATTGAATGGTTGGATGAGCATGAAAACGATGTAAACCATATGCCACAGCCGTCTCAGTTATCAGTTCTCAACCCAATTGAACACTTAAGGGAGATTCTGGAGCGGCACCTGAGACAGTGTTTTCCATCAACAAAACACCAAATGATGGAATTCCTCGTGGGAAAATGGTGTCTCATCCTTCAAATAGAGTTCCAGATACTTGTAGAATCTATTCCAAGGTGCATTGAAGCCGTTCTGTCTCATGGTGGCCCAACGCCCTATTAAGACACTTTATGTTGGTCCTTCCTTTATTTTGGCAATTACCTGTAGGTTTCTTCATGAACAAGAATACAATGTTGAGTGTCCTCTCCATTCCACTCCTGTCCCCTACAGGTAGTGGACATCATGCGTGTGAACGTGGACAAGGTGTTGGAGAGGGATCAGAGACTGTCGGAGCTGGACGACAGGGCCGATGCTTTGCAGGCCGGGGCCTCACAGTTTGAGAGCAGCGCTGCCAAGCTTAAGAACAAGTACTGGTGGAAAAACCTCAAGGTTTGCGTGTGTGTCTGTCTGTGTGTATATGTAACCGACTGGGTTCAAATCCGGTTCTCCTACACACCACATGTCTGCGTTAACCCTCTTAGTGAAAGCCTAGGCTTTAGCTCACGGGGCTAACACAAGTCTTCAGGTCTCAGGCAACTCTTCACACAAGCAGGAATAATTTGTAATACAACCTTCACACGTGAGTTTGCTGTTTTATGCTTAGGCTTCCATAGTGCAGGCCGCCACACCGTGGCAGTCACACACTAGCTGTATATTATGACAAGGCGTTGGGGTATTTCCACAGTGCTCAGACAATTTATACCAATGATGTCCCTGTACATGGAGGAATAACTCTTCGTACTTTCAACTACCATTTTAGCCCTTTGTTGGCTCTGTTCTTCTGTGACCTCACTTAAGGCTCTATTCAATCTGAATCGCTGAAGCGTTACAGATTGCGCAATAGAAATGTGAAGGTCATTTCCGATTGAGCCGACAATTGCAACGTTATTCATCGCGAATGCAGCCGCTAACGCAGGAACATTTCCTTTACATTTCAATCACGCTGAACTTCCGCGGTGTGGATTGAATAGAGTCCTTGCTATATAAAAAAATGTAGATCCTTCTATCCAACTATCCTTCAATCCATCTTTCTCACAGCATGAATTTATAAACCCTTAGCCAACCCCCAAACCCCACTCTCGCCTCTGCTTTTGAGCACAGATGGCTGTCCCGTTGCCAGTCCAATCATGTGTGTCCGTTGAGGAGGGGGAGGGGTTAGAAATCCCAATCTGGATTACAGTGTGATGCCAGATTAAACCCAAAAACCCAGCTGTGGCTCAACTCGTGATGTAACCCCTTCAGCTCATCCCTCTCTTCCTCTCACTCTAATACTTCCTCTATTCCTCCCTCACTCCCTCCATATCTCTCTCTCGCTCCACTTGTTTCTCTCCTAATCTCAGTCATCTGATCTGCAGCCCCGTAGTTGATTTGTATTTATTTCCTCTCTTATGCTCTACAGAGCCGGCTCTAATATAATATTCATCACGGCTAACCTCACTCTCTGAAATCGAACCATTCTTTGCCATACAGGCATAAACTACATCACCCAGGTGTGTCTGTTTAGGTCATTGGCTTGCAGTAGTGTCATAGTAATGCTTACACCCTCTTGGCACGTAATCCATGTGACGTACTGCAGCAGTATCACATTAGTGCTATTTGTTTATACTATGGCTGGGATTTCAAAAGGGAGTTATAGATCAGTATTTTGTAAGGTAATTTACTCTTGAACCGACATGTGCATCCGTTTACAGGGTGCGAATATTGGGGAAATTGCCTTTAAAAAAAGGTGCATTGTTGGCTTTCCTGTCACGTTGGTATGAATGATTCGGGAGACAGGCGCAGGAATGCGTAATAGTTGTTTTTTTTCTTTACCCAAATTATAGCATGCCATATAAAGGCATGGGGATGAGGACAAAACATACAAGTATACAACACACATGGTCGAAACCCAAAGAAAAGAGCGCGAAATACCTCGAATAAATAACACAAGCGCACAATGATTCACAAACGGGACCTGTAATCATCTGTGCAATCTACAAGGGCACGAAAGTCAAAAAGCACAGGTACTCACACGACCAACGGACATGGTAACAATAATGGACAGCACCATGGTGAACAAAGGGCACATATATACAAATACAATCAGTGGGAATAGGGGCCAGGTGTGCGCAATGAAAGTTCCAGAGGGATCCGTGACATTTCCAGTGTGCTGTTTTATAACGCGCGCCTTGGCTTGAATCCCAGCCTATGTGACGAACGACAGTTTAATCTGTTAATGATCGGTATCTATCAATCTATCAATGAAATGTATTTATAAAACCCTTTTTGCTTCTACTGTACATTGTAAATAACGATGGGAGAGAAACAACTGAAAGCAATATACACTGAACAAAAATATAAATGCAACATGCAACAATCTCAAAGATTTTACTGTTACAGCTCATATAAGGAAATCAGTCACTCAGCTCCAGGCGTGGGACATTTCAACTGATATCCATCAACGGCTATTACCGAGACCAGCGCTGGGTGATGGTTGCTGATTGAAGAGGACTGGCCACCCCTCATAGCCTGGTTCCTCTCTAGGTTTCTTCCTAGGTTTTGGCCTTTCTAGGGAGTTCTTCCTAGCCACTGTGCTTCTACACCTGCATTGCTTGCTGTTTGTGGTTTTAGGCTGGGTTTCTGTACAGCACTTTGAGATATCAGCTGATGTACGAAGGGCTATATAAATACATTTGATTTGATAATGGGCCTCTGTTCGCCTATATAGATATTCCATAAAAAAATCTGCCGTTTCCAGCAACAATAGTAATTTACAACAATAACAATGTTTAAACTGTATTTCGGATCAATTTTATGTTATTTTAAAGGACAAAAAATTTGCTTTTCTTTCAAAAACAAGGAGATTTCTAAGTGACCCCAAACTTTTGAACGGTAGTGTATATGTAAAGAGCAAGGTTACAGCTATCATGATGAGAGAGTAATGTTGAATGGATTTTAGATTCAGCTCTCTCCAGATTAAAAACAATAAGAGATTAAGAATTTGATATTAAATGTGTTTAATATTGAAATGTGTTAGAGAGAATATGGAAGTGGTTTTATATATCTGAAGGTTGATATTTCAGGATATTCGAAGGCTTTCTATTGTTTTTTTCAGATGATGATTATAATGGCAATCATAGGAGTCATATGTGTTGGAGTTGTGTTCTGTAAGTACCATATATATCTACATTTTCACTTACAGACGAAGTCTGCTTCACTTGATTTTCACACAAAACACATGGAAAAATGTTTATAGACAGTTTTGTGAAACACATGCGCATGTCATTTTGTGTTGCTGTAGCCTAGTAGTCTGATGTCCAAAGTAGGAAACAACTGTTTACTCTGTGATATTTACATGGTCTCATCTTCTCCCCTGCAGTGTATTTCTATTATTGAGCTGGTCTCTTCAGGGACGGACAACAAGCGCAAGACGAGATACCAGAATGAAGCCAAATCCACCCTCAATTCCCTCTACTCCTCCTCTCCTTCATCCCTCTCTTCTTAACCGATGCCTTCCATCCAAAACCACCATGCTCTTGTAGACGTTGGCGCAGTGCCTCTCCCTCTTCTTTCTTCACAGTCGCTCTCTGCCGTTGTGCCCTTGAGCAAGGTACTTAACCCCTACAAATGCTCTGGCGGCGCTGCTCTGTGGCTGACGCTGTGCTGCTCCGGACATTGTGGGTGTGTGTTGGTGTGTCAGGTTTGGTATTGTGACAGTAAATCGATAAACGTCTGTAAAATGGACAATAAAGTATCTATTCTATTCTGTTGTTGCCGCTTTCTCCAACTCTCTTTTTTGTCTCTCTTCATCCCCCATTTGTAAGTGTGTTTTCCCTTCAAAGTCCAATGTATGTGCTATCCCAGAGGGCTTATCACATTTATGGACTGTATGGACGTCTCTAATACACTACCGGTCAAAAGTTTTAGAACACCTAATCATTCAAGCGTTTTTCTTTATTTTTAATATTTTCTACATTGTAGATTAATAGTGAAGACGTCAAAACTATGAAATAACACATTAAATCATGTAGTAACCAAAAAAAGTGTTAAACAAATCAAAATATGTTTGAGATTCTTCAAATAGCCACCCTTTGCCTTGATGACAGCTTTGCACACTCTTGGCATTCTCTCAACCAGCTTCACCTGGAATCCTTTTCCAATAGTCTTGAAGGAGTTTCCACATATGCTGAGCACTTGTTGGCTGCTTTTCTTTCACTCTGGGGTCCACTCAACCCAAACCAACCATTTGGTTGAGTTTGAGAGATTGTGGAGGCCAGGTCACTCTCCTTATTGGTAAAATAGCCCTTACACAGCCTGGAGGTGTGTTGGGTCATAGTCCCACTAAGCCCAAACCGGATGGGATGCCATATCGCTGCAGAATGCTGTGTGGTAGCCATGCTGGTTAAGTGTGTCTTAAATTCTAAATAAATCACTGAGTGTGTCATCAGCAAAGCACCCCCACACCATTACACCTCCTCCTCCATGCTTTATGGTGGGAAATACACATACAGAGATAATCCGTTCACCCACACCGCGTCTCACAAAGCCATGGCAGTTGGAACCAAAAATCGCAAAACTTCCACCTTTGCACTTGTTTCTTGGCCCAAGCGAGTCTCTTCTTATTATTGGTGTCCTTTAGTAGTGGTTTCTTTGCAGCAATTTGACCATGAAGGTCAGATTAAAGCAGTCTCCTCTGAACAGTTGATGTTGAGATATGTCTGTTACTTGAGCTCTGTGAAGTATTTTATTTGGGCTGCAATTTCTGAGGTGCTGAGTTAACTCTAATGAACTTATTCTCTGCAGTAGAGGTAACTCTGGGTCGTCCATTACTGTGGCGGTCCTCATGAGAGCCAGTTTCATCATAGCGCTTGATGGTTTTTGCGACTGCACTTGAAGAAACTTTCAAAGTTCCTGAAATTTTCCATATTGACTGACCTTCATGTCTTAAAGTAATGATGAACTGTCATTTCTCTTTGCTTATTTGAACTATTCTTGCCATAATATGGATTTGTTTTTTTTACCAAATAGGGCTGTCTTCTGTATACCCCCATATTTTGATTTGTTTAACCCTTTGTTGGTTACGACACTACATGGATTCCAAATGTGTTATTTCATAGTTTTGATGTCTTCACTTTTATTCTACAATGTAGAAAATAGTAAAAATAAAGAAAAACCCTTGAAAAAAAGTCTTCACCGGTAGTGTATATTGAGGGGGGAAGGAAAAGGGGCCGAGCTTGACCCAAGGAAAGAAACAAGCATCCAAAACACCCCTAAGCTAGACTAGTCTATTTTGACAACAGCTAACTAACTAACCAAAAATACAGTGGGTGGTCCACCCAGTTCTATCTAGGGTATTTAACAAAGTTTACCTACGGGTAGTGTATGCCCATGGGCGACTTGTCTTGGTTCCCCCTTTTCCCACCAGCAAACAAACACCATAACCAAAAACAATACTCACTGGTGAGGACAAATGTATATGGCGGTGCTCAAACAAAAGATAGCTCACTACATAAAGAGCTATAGAGAGACATAGTAGGAGAGGGTGAAACAGCGCAATCTACAGACAGATGGCATTGACAGAGAGATTGTGCTCTAGAGCAAACAACTGACAGGGTTTTTAAACCAAGGGAAAGGAACGGTGATTGGGTAGGAAACAGGAGGAGGTGTGTCTTCTGATTGATGATTGATTGGTGACTGATTGGGGAGTGATGATTTTCACCTGTAAGGGGAGAAGGAGAGAAAAGAAATACACACACACAGGATACACACACAGGATACTTGTATCCGTAACAGCTGTAATAAGATATTGTGTAAAACAATGAATGTGAAGAATTTATCTGCTCTTTATTATGTGTTAGCCAGCCAGTTAGTTTAGGCTATTATAGAGAACAAAGGCACAACTCCAGAGAGTGGCGCAGCAGTGTCACATTTGGTAACCTGCCTAAATCAATTGCAAAGCTTTTTAATCGCCTAGCCAACTTTGCTTGATAGGCATTCACCATTACGCCACTAGGTGGCACCAAAGGATCTCTCCCAGGACTGATCTATTTGAATGGCGGGCGCAGGCTGGGAGAACGCCACACTGACTAACTAACTACATCATGTCCATGCATCATGCTTACAGTTTGGGAAATGGATTTTTGTGTCTAAACAATTCCTAGTCGGAATCGGACGAAAAAGGTTACAGAATCATAAACGCACTATATTCTACCAACAGCCACGCTGTAATCGTTTGCAACATTTTTTCTGCTAGCAAGCCAGGCATCACTTACTTTAACTTTTTATATAGGGTTCTAAAGTGATGCGGCTACAAGAGTGTTCCCGCATCGTTGGCGACCCGTCGTTCAAGGCAGGTGGGGGTTTTGAGCCCCACATTTTTAGCACATTTCCTGAGCCCCACATTTCCTGTTTTGCATGTTATTTTGGCATTAATATGTGTCACATATCAGTTTGCAAACAATGTAAAATATATATATATATATCATTGAGTTAATTAAGCTGCATACAAACATGGTCTCTTTTTTGTTTTCTTGAGTAAGGCAGCTCCAAAATGCAGGTGTTTCAGTCTAGCTCAGTGCTTTCTGTGGTGGTGTGGCAAGCCGGTTGAAAATATGGAGTGTTGCGCCGTGATTGGCTCAGTGTTCTGTCACTCATGGGGACACGATGTCACCTCCAAGGGTAGAGCTAGAAAAATTCAAGCCCCTTGGGTGCTGCCATAGAGTTACATTAGAAGTGTCCATCCAAGAAAGCTCAAGGTCATTGGCCACAGATAAAATGACATCAAATTACATTTCTACAGTAGCTTTTATTGGACTGTTCATGTTAACATCATACTTTCAAAATCTTAGCAGTCATTATCATGAATCAAGTCGACAATCTACTGGCAAATCATTTTTAATCCTTGTCATATGAAGAGAAATAATGAAAATAAATTATAGATAAAACGTATCGGTGCTCATCGGCCATTGGACATAAACATCACACAACAAGTTGGAAATCTCAAATTCAACAATGAGGTTTGGAAGGAATCAGTGGCTAACAGCAAGCATTGCAAAGCAATTAGCCGGCTATTCAGTGGAGTGGCTGTGTGGTCCCAAATCTAAGATTAAGGGTCTCTTTTCTTAGTTAAAAATTATAAACATTGGCTATGCTGTCAATGAAGCATTATTTCTACTGCGTGCAAAACAACTTAACTCAGAACTGCAAAATCTGACTTTAGTGAGTTCAAGACAACTGGGAACTCAGGATAAACGAGCTACAACTAGGAAAATACGTTTTGAACGTTCATCCAACTCGGAATTGTAAATTCAGAACTCGGGCCTTTTTCTTGAGCTACGACCTGAAGATCACTGACATCATCATGATTCAGCCTTAATTTTTCTCGAGTTTCCAGTTGTCTTGAAAGCGCCATAAGTCCAGAGAACGCCAGATTTTGTTGACAAAATTTGCCCATGAAGGACCACCGCGCCACCTTCCTATTCAAGTGAGTACAGCACAAGGTGAATCCAAAAATGTCTGCTGCTGTATTAATTATGTAATATGCCAGGGAGATATGTATACTGTAGCTAAGAAAGTAATACTAAGTGAATGTTGTGTAGTAAGCTGTTAGTAACCCATGTGCCTCAACATAATAATTTGGTCTAGTTTCACCTCTTAATTTCACCTACTGTTCTGACTTGGTGGTGCACATGTAGCCTATAACCTGTTTTTGAGAAAGGTAATCATCAAATTTTGTAAGAGCTTTCATCGTCAGCTTATATGCCCCCTTTATTTATATTATGGTTCTGACTTGGTGTACAGGGAGAACACTAAGAACGGCCCATGTTCTGAATTCGGTTGCTGTGCATTTCAAAAAGTGCTGGACAAATAGTTAAATTGACTACGTCCGTCCTAGCTTGCTCATTAATGTCTTAATCAAAATTATGGATTGCCGCTTACCTGCTTGTTGTCTGTCCCCTTATGCCAGTTTGTACATCTCAATTGTCAGCATAAACCACATTTGTTTAAGCAAGTCAACCATATCAGCTATGTATTTTTTAAAGGCAGTAAATGAGGCAGAATTAACTGTTTCGCTGCAAGACAAGGCTCCGCTGATAGCCGGGTGTAGCAGTGGTAAGGTGTTGGGACAGCTTTATGTCGGCCCTAAGTTTGTGGGTACCGTTTTTCACCGCTATAGTGCAATTAATGTATTGTTTAGTGTTGTGGCTTTGCTGGCATTCATCCCACTTTTTTTTGGTCCCACCAAGATTGACATGCTAAAATCACCACTGCATCGACTAGTTGATACTTGTAAAAAAAAAAAAAAGTCCATTCTTTTTTTTACAAATATCAACTAGTCGATGCAGTGGTGATTTTAGCATGTCAATCTTAGTGGGACAAAATAAAGTGGGATGAATGCCAGCAAAGCCACAACACATTAATTTCTTAATGCTTACCTCATACCAATGTTTGTCCTGTGTAATGGCAAGCTTTATTTTGTGTGCTGAAATCCGTCGTTTTGATAAAACTTCAACGGCATCATGAACTCACCCAGTAACAGTTCATTTTAGCCTCTACCAGGATGCTGAAACTTGGCCACAAGTGGATCTTCCAGCAAGACAATAACCCCAAGCACACATCAAAATCCACAAATAAGCAGATCAGCTTTAATATTGCAGATAGAACCCACAATCTATCCATAGAAATCATATTATATTACCAGCGAACTGTCATAATCCATCAAAGTTCCACAATGGGGCCAAAATGGAAGTAATCTTGGTCAGGGAGAAATCCAAAACCAGTCTAAATAGAATGAATGGCGGTAGAGCAGGGTTTCCCCAAACTCGGTCCTCTGGACCCTAAGGGGTGCAGGTTTTGGTTTTTGCCCTAGCACAACACAGCTGATTCAAATAGTCAACTAATCATCCAGCTTTGATCATTTGAATCAGCTGTGAAGTGTTAAGGCAAAAACAAAAATGTGCCCCCCTTAGGGTCCAGAGGACCGAGTTTAGGAACCGCTGCAGTAGAGGCACAGGTGATGCATTTCCTGCTTTTACTTATGCAGGAAAATAAAAGGCATGTCATGTATAAGACCTGTATTTAACGGAATTAAGGTCAACCTAAAATATTGTCATGATTATAAATACAGTTTATACAGCTTTTATACACATTTTCTGTATAAATGGCCAACAAAAATATGAAAACAGACCATAGATGTCTCAGATTCTGTTTTCTTGGGAAGCTGATCATTTTCTTGGAAAGCTATAATACAATATTAGTACTTGTTAAAGTACAACTTGTCTAAGTACTATCATCAACTGATTTCAGCCAGTGTATGGCTGTGGATTGACTGAATAGTTTGAATATAATTTTGGCATATTGGCAGTTAAATAAATGAATAGAATCATTCCTCTAAAACTGTCTGGCTAACACATAATACAGAGCAGATCAATTCTTCACATACATTGTTTTACACAATATATTATCACAGCACTGGCAAACCGTGGTTGACCAACTCCCTGACCAACATGGCTGACCTTTGGACCACCATAAGATTCATTCCATTCTAATTCCATCAATTTAATTGACTGCATAATTTCTAATCACCTTTGCCCCCCCAATGTGTTCTCCAACTCATAAAACATTTTAGAAAAATGTTCAGTGTCGTTATCCTCACAAGGTGAGGCATTGAAAAGGAATTGAAAACAGGGGCGTTAATCATTTTGACCACTACCTTTGAGAAAAAAAAAGATGACTTGTTATACAAAATGTCTTTACCCGAGCAATTGTATTAGTATAAAATATAATTTTGCAACAAGAAAATGTGCACGCTATAGCTCAGTATTTAAATTATTTATTTTAAACAGTCGTTATTGCTCATCTTTATCAAAAGGCGTCAATTTCAGACCCCACTGCAGTTTTAATTTCTCCTGAGCCTCGATTATACTAGCTGTTCGCCCTACGCTTACAGGATATAGGCTATGCTTATAAGCCATTTAATCATATTCCCCACCTCCCAATAACAAGAAGAATAATCCTTTATTACATTTTTATTTAGGTACCCAAAAAAGAAATGCAAGCCCAGTATGGTCACAGACAGGAAACCCTTTCAACACCTGGCACAGAGTGATTTATCTTGGAATAAGAACAATAATGCTACCTTCAACAAAGACAAGACATTAATGCTATAAAAACATCAAGCTAATGCTCATCGAGGCCAGTGTTGGAGGTAACACGTTACAGTAATATATTACTTTTGTGAGTAACGGAGTAATATAACGAGTTATCTCCAAATATTGTAATAGTTGCTTTTTTTCAAGTAATGAGTCCTTTACTTTCATCATCATTATATCTCTCAGCGTGTTATACATTGAGTGTACAAAACATGTTCTTCCCATGAAATAGGCTGACCAGGTGAATGCTATGATCCCTTATTGATGTCACCTGTTAAATCCACTTCAAATCAGTGTAGATGAAGGGGAGGAGACAGGTTAAAGAAGGATTTTAAAGCCTCGAGACAATTGAGGCATGGATTGTGTATGTGTACCATTCAGAGGGTGAATGGGCAAGACAAAAGATTGAAGTGCCTTTGAAAGCCATTTTGCATGGTCATCTCAAGTCTCCGGACTTGAAAACCTGTGGTATGGCAGTAGGTGCCAGGTTTGGCAATGCCACCAGCAATACTGCTCGTTCTGTGCATGACTTCCTGCAAGACAGGAATGCCAGTGTTCTGCCATGGCCAGCGAAGAGCCTGGATCTCAATCCCATTGAGCACGTCTGGGACCTGTATGATTGGAGGGTGAGGGCTAGGGCCATTCCCCCCCGGAAATGTCCGGGAACTTGCAGGTGCTTTGGTGGAAGAGTGTGGTAACATCTCACAGCAAGAACTCGCAAATCTGGTGCAGTCCATGAGGAGATGCACTGCAGTACTTAATGCAGCTGGTGGCCACACCAGATAGTGACTGTTACTTTTGATTTGGACCCCCTTTGTTCAGGGACACATTATTCAATTTCTGTTAGTCACATGTCTGTGGAACTTATTCCGTTTATGTCTCAGTTTTTGAATCTTATGTTCATACAAATATTTACACATGTTAATTTGCTGAAAATAAACGCAGTTGACGGTGAGGATGTTTCATTTTTTGCTGAGATATATATATATATATATATATATATATATATATATTATATATATACACACACACACACACATAGATGACAGCTGTGTTGTTACTTTTACTTAATCGAAGAGAAAGAGGACAACGTTTTAGTCAAATGCAAACTCTGCACAGGCAGCAAGCATTGATCTCTTCATCCAGAAACACCACCATCAAATCTGAAATAGCATCTGGAGGTCGTGCAGAAAGGCACAAAAGCTGGAAGCCTAAGTTCCAGAAATGCGTGAAAGAGGAGAAATCTATAGGCATTATGATAATAAACAAAAGATGCACATGCCTAAACAATATTTCCAAGTAAACAATCAAAATGTCTGATAAATCCAATGTTTGATCACAACAAACATTCTATTTTAATATACAAAGGAATAGGCCTATTGGCCATAAACATTTAGGCAGCTTTATGAAACTAAATGTACATTAAAGCCACTAAATACAGGCTGTCAAGTGACAACAAGGATGACTTCAAATAACCGGCACATTAACCTGCTGAACGTGAACGCAAACCGTGTCATATGAACCCTACACAAAATGCACGGTAATAAAGTCATACCTCCTCTGTCCTCGACTTTTCCTGAATAAGTCTATTTAAACACACTGACTGACGTTAGAATTTTCGATATAACAATCAAGAGTGTGTTCTAAGCACTTTTAGGAGGACATGCATCTCTTTTTTCCCATGCTGCCTTTCCGTCACCCGACAGTTGACTAACGGCCAATCAAAACTACATTTAAAATTATTTCACACATATAATAAATAATAATAATAATAACAACAATAGATGCAGTCTAAAGATCAGATTAAATTCACAAGTCCGATGGGTGACAATATCAGGCTATCAATTGTAATTGTGAATGAAGGATTCAGCACCTAGGATAGCGCCTTAGGGGTGGCTTTGCTCATCTGATACAGGTAGGCCTATAGTGGAGCTCCATGGTGCTGAATGACCAGCGGAGAAGAAAAACAACAACAATTGCAACAAGTGATATGTAATATATTACTTTCCATGCAACCATATTATAACTTGACAAGATTAATTTTGTTAAACCTAACAATAGATTACTTTTCTAAGTAATGAATCCCAACACTGATCACACCACACAAATCCCCAACATTACAATGACGTGTAATGTAGGGGAGTGTAATGTAGGGGACTTGTGTGGCTATATAAACACGACTTGTTTTTTTGGTGTACCCTCAAAAGTGCTTTACGGTTGAAGGCCATGCCACATGCTTGACATTTGAACGGCTTCTCTCCAGTATGTATGAGCATATGTCGTTTTCTATCTTTGCTGACATAAAAGCGCTTATCGCACACTGTGCACGGATACGGCCGCTCCCCTGTGTGCCTCCGCAGATGCTCCTGCAGCTCACTCTTCTGCCTACAACCTTTGCCACATTCTGGACACTTGAATGGCCGTTCTCCAGTGTGTGTCCGGGTGTGAATCCTCAATTCAGCCGTAGATTTGAAACCCTTTCCACAGAGGTCACAGAGGAACGGTCTCTCGCCAGTGTGCATTAACATATGCCTTCTTAACCATACCAACTGAAAAAACTTCTTCCCACAGTCTGGGCAGATGAAAGCAGCATCTGTGTGATGCAACATGTGTTGTTTCAATAGCTCTTTTCTCTGGAACCTTTTCCCACAGGTGGAGCAAGCGTGGGGTTTTCCCTCGACATGACTCTTAGAGTGTGATTGCAGTAGTTTTTCACTCCGGAAACCCTTTCCACACTCAGCGCAGAGGAATGGTTTCTCCCCTGTGTGAATTCGCTCGTGAATAGTCAGGGTATACTGTGTTCGGAATAATCGCTGGCACACTGAGCACTGGTAAGGAGTGGACTCATTTCTCTGATGTAAGCGCAGCTCAGTTAACGAAACAAAAGTCTTCTGACAAGAAGGGCAGGGGAACGGTCCCGTAAATTGATGAGTACGACTGTAGTGGCTCTTCAGGTCCATGCCCTGAGAAAAGATCTCATCACAAAATGTGCACTTCAAGATGTCAGGGCACTTGTTGAGACTTTCCTTTTGGTGTGAAGCAATGTGCCTTACCATTGTAGCTTCAAATTTAAAAGTCTTCTGGCATAGAGGACATGCTTTAGGAATTGTCTTTTTATTAGAGGACTGTGCTGTAGTGGTGGGGGCTTGAGAGATTGGTGGTTCCTGGGTTGCTGTACTGGAAGGCTGAGGAATGTCATTTTTATTTTCCCTTGGAGCCAGTGACCATGCTGGCTTAGTCGCATGTTTGTAAACTCTCTCTAACCGACAACCTCTTTTGCTCTGCTGGTGTCTCTTCCTTTGACTGTGGGATACAAAAGCCATCGAAGCACTGGGACACTTAAAGCGGCTTTTGTCTGGGGCGTGATGGTGAAGAAAGTGGCTTTTCAAACTAGACGTTTGTGAAAACGTTGCATGGCATACAGGGCACGTTTTGGAATAATTTGCGTTTGAGGAAAGTTCTGGAATGATGCGAGCAGGAGGGCTTTTTGATCTCAGCTCCTTCCTTTTTTTGACGGAGTCACTTGTAGGACAACCTCTTTTGTTACTCTGGTGTTTCTTCAAATCACGGAGAAAGGCAAAACCCTTCAGACAAAGAGGACACTTAAAAAGTCTTTTGCCTTTGTGAAATATAATAAGATGGCTTCTCAACATATATTGAAATTCAAAAGTCTCATGGCATAGGTGGCACGTTTTGGGATCACTACTTGCATTACTGGACTGTCCCGATATCCTGTCATTCTTTCCATGCTGGTGCTCATTGACCTCCTGTCGTTTCGTCATCTCCTCACACTCATTCTGCTGATGTTTTTGGAAGTCGTCCTGGTGGTCAAAGCCTTCCCCACACTGGGTGCACTGGTGAGGGCTCTGCTCGGTGTGAGTTCGCATGTGTGTTGTCAAATCCTTCGCTTCAACAAAACTCTTCCCACATAAGGAGCAAATTTTGGCACGCTTGCTTCTTTTAGGAGACTGCTCTGTGGTATGGGAGACAGGACCTGGAGCACCGGCTGGTGTTGGAAGAGAAAAGTACCATTGTTAGAAGGTTACAGATGTCACTCTCACCTCTAACTTGAGCCTTGGATATATATATATATTTTTTTTATTATGTTTTACTCACCTGTCATGAGACTGTTGTCATCAAGTTGGGTCAGCAGCACTACGGGCTGAAGTTCTAAATCAGGCACGTCTTCAACCACCTGTTGTTTCCTTCCAATATTCATTCTGCCATCACTTTCATCCCCATTTCTCTCTTCGGTTTGCTCTCCGGGGAGTGCCTTGACTTTCACTTTTCTAGAAGCCCCTTTCTCATGTAGATGCTCCAACTCCACAGAAGGCCCTTCATCCTGATCTGAAGATAGGACTTCGCCATCTGAAACCTTGCCAGTTCCCTTGGAATCAGGCATATCAGGCATGTTGGCGAGAAATGTGTGCAGTTCAGAAAAGAACGGACAGGTCGCTCGGCCACTACTGCTTGGGTTCCTCAGTGCTTGTCTGTAGCTGTGCTTCATGTGCTTCATCTTTGATTGGCACTGCTTCCACGTCCTTTTGATGCCAATGACCTTTAGCCGCTCGGAAACTTCACTGTACGCATGTTTTTTCCGGTAACTTTGCTCCATCATCTGAAGAACCTGTTTGTTTGACCACACGGAGATCAGTGCTTTCGTCCCCTCCAGGGTCCAGGTCCGTGTGTCATTGTCTGCCGAGGTTGTCGAAGACATGTCTTCAACCATCTGTTTGCGACAATGTTTTTGGGGGGGGCTTTTCATCTTGCTGTCACTTTGAGGGATGCAAAATGTTTCATCCTCTTTTTTCTCGTTGGCTTGCTCTCCGGGGAGTGTCTTGCATTTCACTTTTCTGGAAACCATTTTCTCACGTTGAGGCGCCAACTCGACAGCCACAGATGGCCCTTTATCCCGATCCAAAGACATGACTCCTCCATCTGAAACCTTGCCAGTTTCCTTGGACTCCGGCATATCAGGCACCGCGGCAAGAAAATTGTGCAGTTTAGAAAAGAACGGACACGGTCGGCTACTTGGGTTCCTCAGTGTTTCTCTGTAGCGCCACTTCAAGGCTTTTATCTTATTGTGGCACTGCTTGGTTGTCTTTTTGATACCAAGCTCCTTTAGACACTCCGAAATTTCACTGTAAACATGTTTTTTTCTATAGCTTTGCTCCATCTTATGAAGAATCTGTTCGTCCGACCATATAGAGATAAGTGACTTTGTCTCCTCAGGTGTCCAGCAGGTCCATCCAACGTCGTCTGCGGTCATCGATGATGTTGAGGACATGTCTTCTCCGTCTACAATCTCTACCTTTAAAACATCATAAGCCAAGTCATGTCGCAGTCTCTCCTCATAGTCGTTCTCTCCCCATTCCTCTGTTCTTCCATCCACCATTTCCACTGCCTTCTTAACCGTGTCCAAGCTCATCCCTAGCTCCTTCTCTACATTATCGTGCTCTATCAAAGTGTCCCTTTCCTTTCTGGATGCACACGTGGATAAAGACTGGCTCTGCGAGCGTGCTTCATCAATGTCCATTTCTATCCTCTCTGAGAGCGAGTGAGACAGTGAAGAGAGGATACGATCATCGGCACCAGATGACGGAGCTGAAACATTGGAAAAAAGATAAATATTTAGTCTGCCTGTGATTGCTACATACATTTTTGGATTTGAATGATATATGCTATGATGATATATGATTCTTGAAGAATAGAACTTATAAATGCAGGTTTGTTTTACTCACTTTATAGCCTCAAATCATGGTTAAAACTATCATTTTGGTATGGACGGTCAGTTCTTGTATCCATAGCTTTGTCTATGAGTATGAGAGTGGTTACATTTTTCCAACTCCATCCCTCAGATGTTTACAAAAATCTATATCTTGAAAATAGAAACAAAGCATAAATTCCCCCCAGAATCCTCGCTGCTTACGCCCACGATTCCTTTCAAAACAAATGGGAGCGTCTCTACAACGGTTACACGTCCAGTGTTGCAGCCCGTTAGCCTCGTTACATTTAAAAACGGCATGAAAAACTTATTTGCCACTGTATGAAAACAGAGCTGGGAAAAAGCCTACCATTAGTGAACAAATGGCCATGGCATCTGTTGTGCTGGAGAAGAGTCTTCAAAGGCTGAGGTTGAGTCACAGAATGTGCACACTCCTTCAGCACAGAGGGGGCAGGTCTGAGCCATGATACAGTCTGTGAAGGGGAGGTGGTTTAAAATGAGCAACAAATTAAAATTGACCAAATGACAAAAGTAAGGTATGGTAGACTCCGCAATATAACAACTCAAAAATCGGCCAAGGTTGCCTCTATTGGCTCTTCCCAAATTGCATCTACCTGTTGAAAGGTTGGCGTTGGAAGCAACTTCTCCAGCCTGATGAGGAACTCCCACATCAGAGTCTGCAGTGCTGCGTCATAACTGGACCCAAATTCTTCTGGAAAAACATCCTAGAAGAAACATTAAAGTGCATCTGAGTGGTGTATAACAGATTAAACGAATGCCTTAATTGAGTGTGAGGCATCCTATTGACATCATTAATGGCTATACAAGTCTACTCAATATTAGCTAATGCGGGTTGGGGTTCAGCATTACTGAGTAAGCCAGTAACGAGGACTTCGATGGAATAAGACATGGAACAGATTGTGCACACACTGCTGTACAGTTTACCTCTGATTTAAATGTATGTTTAGCAGAAACATTGCTCTCACACCAACCTGGAAAAAGTGTTCCCTCTCAATTGGGTCATCTAGAAGAGTTTGGACGAGTTCCAAGAAGTTTGATTCCGATGCCTCCACCTCTGTATCTATCTACAGCAAGTATACACAACACAGTTAGTAAATTAACCTAGCCAACAGAGCTACAAGGCTTGATCACTTGAGTGGCACTCACCTCCTTTTCTCTATGAGTGATGATGCAGGTCCTCATCCTGCTCAGGTGTGGCTGGATGGTCTCCGGGTCGGCTGAACAATCAGAGCGACACAACTCCAGAACCAGCTGTCAACAACAAACAGGTAACACTGAGGCATTTTAGATGCAAACCAATCCGGCAGTGAGTATGGTAGAAGAATGTTACAGTAAGTGTTAGACAGTATGTAAATGCACTTACAAATGCATATAATATTGAACCTTTATGTATCATCATGCAACCTTATTTTCAATGGTTGCATAGGTAAAGTTATTTTCTCACTTTTGAGTGTGATTGCATTGTTTCTCTGTCCCAGGAACAGAAGAGGTTGGTTTTCATAATGTGTCTTGACCCACCTTTGAAACCCTGATGCCCTGGTCAAATTTACATCCAGGACATGACTGAATCCTCATTCCTAACACCAGTAGCCCCACATTTGAAACCTTGATGATTAATTGGTACACTTATTGATTCCAGGGATGAACGCCTCCTCTGTTGATCTCAAGCCATATTATTGGTGTGGTTTGCTGGTTTCGGAGAAATTCCCAAGACTTTGTGAGATGTGCACATCTGTGAAACGTGTTTGAAATAAAGATGACCTGGAACGTGCCCAGAATTGCGTGTTGACACAGACATAGGGCAGGTTTGTAAATTCACTCTGGCTATCTCCCCGATTTCAGAGCACTCTCGTCTGTGTGCCAGAGGGCAGAATAACTGATGAATTTACCAAACGCTCGACACCCGTTGAATATGGCCGGTGTCAGTAAACATCGGGGGGAAAAGCTTGATTAAATTGTTGCCAGCAGCACAGTTACCAATGCTCTGGATAACATGAAAACAGCTTAACCAGCTCTGCTAGCGCAAGTAAAATGGCCAGTGAGGTGTTCTCTCATTTATGTCTGGAAGTAGCTAGCAAGCTAGCTAACGTTAGCCAGTTAGCTTGACTGCCTTTGTGAGGTCACAACTCTTGGATCAACCCTACTCCTAGGCCAGAGCGACCAGTGTGTGTTCGAAACGCTCCGAGAGCAAAACGCTCCAAATTTATAAACGGACAATTTACAAACGCCCAGAGAGCACTCTGAGCTCTCCCTGGCAGGTGTGAATTTACGAACGCACCCATAATGTGACCCATAATGCGTCGTGAAGAATCAGGATGGACATGGCTATGAAAAGCGTGCAAAGGCCAGAAAGAAGAGATTGCGTGAAAGAAACGTTCACAAGAAGAAAAAAAAAGAGTGTACATTCTCTACAATTTGTTTCAATTTTGGATACAGAAATCCCGTTGATTACTTAGGAAAGAAATTCCACTAATTAACAAGGCACACCTGTTAATTGAAATGCATTTTCATGAAGCTGGTTGCAGTTACTACATGATTCCATGTGTTATTTCATAGTTTTCATGTCTTTACTATTATTCTACAAAGTAGAAAATAGAAAAAAATAAAGAAAAACCCTGGAATGAGTAGGTGTGTCCAAACGTTTGACTGGTACCGTACATGACACTAAACTTGTTCAGTCAATGAATGGTGGGTATGAAGATCAAAACATTAAGCATTGTGAGAAGATACCTCCCCTGTTTCACCAAACAAAAGTATTACGGTTACCATTTCACACCAGAGCATTCCCCATACTTGGACTATCCCAGAGAAGTGGTAAGTGTGTTGATATAATCTGGTAAGCGGTAATATGTTGGGAATGACGATTGAATAATGTCATGAATGTAAATTTGGCCACGGTTTCAAATGTGGGTCAAGACATCATGAAAAACAACCTCTTCTGTTCCTGGGACAGAGCACCAATGCAAATAACTAACTGTTCAACTGTGCAACTATTGAATAGAAGAATGCATAATGGTACATAATAATTAATCTTATACGCATGTTTTAAGTGCATTTAAACATTGTTAATAACTGGATGTAAATATTGGCTCACTATTTGGCAAACACAGACCAGTTATTGCACTATTTTGACCAATGCGATAACTATTTGTTCATGATTTATAATGCATTTACAAATGATGAAATGTTAATAGCATAATTATAACCCCTTTACAAGTGGAACCTTATCGTAAAGTGTTAACAGATTTGTTTTATTTGACCTTTATTTTAACCAGGAGTCCCATTGAGCTCAAGGTCTCTTTCTCAAGGGAGCCCTGCATGCACACAAATGTCACCCTACGTTCTACTTCAGTCACACCCCTCCATCTCTCACCTGCGCTCGCAGCCCCATGATGAGTTGGACTTTCTCTCTGTAACTCATCAGATCAGGGATCATCTCCAACACAGTGGTGGCAAACTCCTCCACCAACCCGTAGTCCATTGTGTCTCTCCGCTGAACAACTTGCCATAGAGCTGCTGACACCAGCCGAAGTGGAGGAACCAAAAGGCGCAGAGACGACAGAGGAAGAGGAAGACCTGGTTGGAAAGAAAACATTTGGTGACGTTCCAGGCCATCTTTTATTGCGATTGCCACACACAGGTGATCAGATTTTACACGTCATGGAGTGGTTTTGTTGCTGCGTAGCTAAATGTGGGTGGCGGTAGCCTAGTGGCTAGCCATCTACTGGACAGGTTATGTTCCTACTTCTACACTGGCATAATGAAACAGAAATTAGTTAACTACATTACAAATAATAAAGCCTGCATTTCACTTATAAGTAGCCTACATGCATTTATTTGACACTTCTCAATATAACAACTGACCTATACTGCAATAAATTGAACATAATGAAGCTTTGGTTTTCAGATGTAAGAAAGTTTAAGCCTCCCCACCTTAATTACCAAGACATATCACAGTAGTGCCTTTCTACTTTCTAAATCCATCCTGAATCCACCCTTCCAGTGAGATCAAGATTATATGGATTTTCTGCATTAAAACCAACCTAACCTAATCCTGATTAAAGGTCAGACTGGATTACCAAATCCGTATTCGGAGGATGAGAATCTTATTGTTCAGTTTTGAAATACCCAACATTTAATCCAATTAGGGCTGTGACTGTCATGGAATTTTGGATGACTGTAATTGGACAGCCAAATGACCGAGGTCACCATGATAATGGTTCAAAAAACGTTGACCCATATTTTGTCATTGCCTCCGCTCCTGACTGCATGTGCTGCCATAGAAATACAATGGACGTCTCCATTCAATTCAATGATGGTGGACTGGCGGCCATTGCAAAGCAGGAAGTAAAATATGTGCTGTGATTTTTGGATTCAACTCAACTGACATTACAAAAAAATTAAATACAGTCCATTGCATGAGCCACGTTAGTTAACATAATTTGAATGAACATTCTACATACAAACACTCGATCACTTGCGCACACACACATTTATACTGACTATCTTCATATACGCTGCTGCTACTATGTTAATCATATATCCTGATGCCCACCATACCCCTCTATCTACCTCTATCGATGCAGTATCCCTTCACATTGTAAATATGGTACTGGAACTGACCCTGTATATAGTATGC